>NC_040905.2:136524158-136603001 GCF_004126475.2 Phyllostomus discolor
CCTTCACAGCTCTGCAATTGATAATGCATGTTCAGACATGTTATTTAATAGAAAGGAAGTGATGTAGTAAGAGAAAGGCAGCCTAGCATAACGGTCCCTAAAACTCTTGGTGCATTGAAAACACACATTCCCATGTTGCACTCTTAGAAAGACCAAATTTGAGAGTTTGACCACCCTTTGAGAAACAGCACTGTTGGGTCCCAAACTGGGTGTTTTTTAGAATCACCAGGAGGTGTTTATTAAACATACAGCTTCTTGTGCCCCTCATTTCCTAGAATGTTAGATTCACTAGGTCAGGGTGGGATTGTGCATAAAGTATGAGGAATCTAAATGCTACAGGTAATTCGTCTCTAGCACGTCCACAGACTAACACCAGGGAGCTGCTACTTGGAAATATATGCTCCACGAAGGTACAACCATGTCAGTTTGTCCACCATCCCTAGCACAGATCCTGGAACACAGTAGGCTCTAAATACATGTTTGTTGACTAACTTATTGTCAGTTTCTTCCCACTGTCTATCGGCCTGTGTGCTGTTCAGTATTTTCATAACACAGAAGAGAGATATCTTTTTGGCAATAAATAAAGTATAAGGTAGTATTTCCTGAAATTCTTGTTTAAAGGGACTCTGGAATACCAAAGTTCATTACTAAATTATGTCTTCCTCATATGAGAGGAAGTTGGAAATAAACGTTTTATTCCTCTAAAAATTGCTATATTCATAAGGAAAGGCATTTCTTAGCCTCATCTTGGCCCTGCAAAGATATGCAGCTGCCACCACCCCTACTGTCTGTTATAGTCTAATTTTTTTTAAATTTATTGGTTTACAGAGAGAAAGGAAAAGTAAGGATGGGGCAGGTGTTGGGGGAGAGGAGAGAGAGAGAGAGATTTGTTTTTCTACTTATTCATGCATTCATTGGTTGCTTCTTATATGTGTCTGACTGGGGATCAAACCCATGGCCTTGGTGTATCGGGATGACACTCTAACCAACCGAGCAACCCAGCAAGGGCTAGTCTTAATTTTTGTATGCTCTTTCTTGCTGCCTAAGTGCCTAAATTTGTGAGCTGCCTTTCCAGAGAAGCAGGATCATTTGGCCACCTGATGAACAATTAACTGCCATTCCCTTCACTATAACTAATAATAAAAGACAAATGTGACTAAATGACCCATTAAATCTTTACAGCAACCCTCTCAGGCTGGTGACATTGTTGCCATTTCACAAATGAGATTTAGAATGATCACATAATTTGGTTCAGGTCATATAACGCATAAATGGTGATGTTGGGGTTTGAACAAAGGCGGATATAACTCCAGATTGTGCTTTTACCCTCTATGCAAGCAAATACAGCTTTATTGAAGTGAAATCACTGCATACCCTAAGGTTATAAATTACTTATTCTTTGCACAAAAGAAGAGGAAATTAGACGTTCTGGGAGGGAATGTTGTTCTATCACCATGTATCAAAAATTCATTTTTTGTTTATTTTTAAGGCTTCTCCAGGGTTGTGGTAAAGAGGTCCCTGCTATGGCCCTGTACTGTAGGGGCACGCGGGTGAAGTGCTCCACATCCTGGGGGATGCAGGTGTTAGAAATCAGGAGCACTAATGTTATTGTTCAGAGGCCGTTGGTACTGACTTATTTAATTTTTTTTCCCAGAGGATGATTTAGTAACATTGACAAATGGGAGTTAAAAAAAAAAAGCTAGCTCCTCCATCACTAATTGGACTCATTTGCAGTTCCAGGTTATGAAGAGACTGCTTTCACTTATTAATTTATTTTTAAAAAGTCTTTCTATAGTTTCTATGTCTCTTATGCTCTCTTCGCTCTTTTCCATGTTTTAGTCTCTTTGTCTTTATTCAGGGTATTTCTTAGTGACCTGTCTTCAAGATACAATAAAAGCAGTGGATTCCCTGAGCTCATATTCCCTCAGCTACAAAGCAAACTCACTGTCTGCATAGCATACACCTGGGCTTCTCCCTGTTGTACCTATTGGGAATTGGTACAGCATTTTGTTCATGGTCCTGGTTGTGTATGAGTAATAAAGTACTTTGTCTCTGACCCAAGAATCTTATCTTTTCTAACAACATCCACAAAATGGTAACAGGCTATATTGTGAGCTTGTGTAGGGTAAAATCTCAGATCCTATGAGTTTTGGTGAGAAGGTGGAATGCTGGTAGAGACATGCCTTTTTGGAGGGCCCCACGGGCTGTGTTAGCAGACATGAGGAGACTCTTGAGGATCCAGTAGTGAATGCACTCACCCAAGTGGTGAGCAAGGGGAAGAGTAAGGGCCCCTCACTGGCAAAAGGAAGAGTGCAAACAGTCCACCCACATGATGTTTTGTTGTGTTTACTGTCTTTGAGAGCAGGAGGAGAAAGGGATGCTATGTGACAGTGGGACAATAAAGTGGGACAATCAAAAGTGACTGTAGCTGCTGAGTCATGGGACCCCCAAAGCTTAAATAAATGACATGAACAATAAGGAGAGAGAGCTTTAGCTGGGCTAAAACTGATGCTTGTTTGAATTGCTGGCAGCTGCTTCAAACTGGAAGTTGATACAAAGTCTTGCTTACTGCCATGGAATTGCTCTGTCCCTCTGTACCTCTTGACTCCTTCTTTCCCCCATTTGCCAACATCAGCTGCTTTAAGGAGAAATATGAGTATGCTTATGGAACTTCAGGGGGAGGAGAAACTCAAGTTTTTTAGTGCTATGGTATACAAGTGCTCAGGTCACAATCCTACCCAACTAGTTGGGGAAGGGGCGCTGGATGCTGAGGGATTGGATGCAAGAGCAGCTAATGGCACTGAACTATAATAATGAGGACAAGGGAACTGGTGTCAAGCCTGGTGAAGAGACAAATAATAAAAAGTAGCCATCCTCACAATCCAAGATGATAGTAAAGTAGTTGGAAGTTACATTCACCTCCTCCCAGGACCAAACTGGAATTACAACTAAATTATAGAACAACCAACTTGAATAACCAACTAAAGACTAGATGAACAGAAGTCCTATAACAAAGGACTTGCAGAAGAGGCCACATCAAGACTGGTAGGAAGGGTGGCAATGTGAAAAGAGCTGGTTCTGTACCCACATGCAGTGGCTGAGAATCCTTAAGGATATCTTAGCTGCAAAGGTTCCCCCTGAGGAGTGAGGTGTCTCAACCCTGCACCAGGCTCCCCACCCCAGAGGATAAAACCCAGAAGATGAGCCCACATAACATCTGCTTGTGAAAATCAGCAGGGATTTTATCTGCCAGGAAGAGACAGGAGTCTGCTAGAAACTGATGCACCCTCTTAAAGGGCCAATACACAACATCTTATTTACTACCATTCACCCTGGGCTCTGGACAGATCCCTGTTCTCAGCACCAGGGATAGCAGCTCAGAAGGTTGTGTGGCTTTGGGGAGAAGGCTAAAGGGAAAGCCCCACCAAGGTCCCTGTGCTGAGTCCCTTACTTCTGCTGCACACAGATGCCATCTTTCCTGGGTAGAGCACTTTTCCTCATATGGCATCAGCCTGGGGGACTGTACTAGTCCTACCTTTTGGACTCCCTGTGCCCCCCACCTCCCACCAAGATCTCACACTGTGGAGGAGTCTGTTGGCTGAAGCCAACCAGGGCCTGTGATATAGACTTTCTTGGAGGGCTCTTAAGGAGGTCTGGGCAGACTTGGTGTGTCAGAGGTGAGCAGGGGCAGGCTGACTTGTGTGGCTCTAGGGGTAGGACCATTTTTTCCTCTCATGCTCAACCAGCATCATCTTCCCATGGGAGATCTGTTAGTCCCATAATCTTGACTCCCTGTGGCCATGCCCTGCCATGCTCTATCTCTGTGGTGGCTTCTAGGACAATGGTGTATACTTTCTTAGAGGTCTCTCACAGAGGTCCAGACAGACCCGTGCGGTGGCAGTAACTGAGTGGTGTGGCCCTAGGACAAGGGAGATGTTTTTCTCTCATACTGGTGCCTCTGTTCCTGAGTAGAGCCCTGCCTATGCAGAGCCAAATCTTGGTGTGTTTTAGCCTGATGAACTTTGCTGGCCTCACCTTGAAGACTCCATCAGACCTCACCCCATCACAAAGGAACACAGGACCCCCATCGGGTGGTGGCTGGCCTTGGTATATTCTAAGGCTTTACTGAGTGCCTTCACACCCATCACTGGTGCCAAGTTTGGATGTGTATCAACTTGGTGAAAACCAGGTGTCCTATGAGGTGACTCACTGAGAACCTACATCAGGCAACTCACATACTTTCAGAGGCTCTTTCAGTGACTGAGCCTAATAGGCAGTCAGCAGGTAAAGGCAGATCTCTGAGTGACTTGGGCCTTTTGATGACCTGCTCCCAGGCTTGGTGCTGGTAGAAGCCATCCTTGTTATGAAGCTTGGTCCTTCCCATGCCCACCCAGTCCTTACAGAGGCAGCCACAAACTGTGGATCATTTTGTAGTTCCAAACAGGTAGCCCAGGGCTGGTCAGAGACAGTACCTGACATCGACCTACATGAGAGTGCCTCCTAAGTTGACCAAAACCCAACACACCCAGTGGCAAGACTCAGATCATATCAGAGTAAACTCAATTAGCTCCATAAGTGGCACACCCAAAGGGAGACATTGGCAGTCATCAGATCCTATTGGAGTGAATCAGCTCATACATTGTGGTAGTGTTGATCCCCAAGGCCAGCTGAAGGGGCAACTCTGCACCCAAGGATAGGCCAAAAGCAATAAAAACTCAGCTACAACAGAAGGGCTCACATAAACCCATACAAAGGGCATTCCTGGAGCACTGGAGCACCCTGATAAGCAGATCAGGGAGATTGTGCGACTGAGTCCTATGAGACATCTACTGTATAAAGATTTCACACTAAGACTAGGAGACACAACAGATCTACCTAACACACAGAATCAAATACAGAGGCAGCCAAAATAGGGAGACAAAGAAACATGCCCCAAATGAACAAACAGGAAAAATCCCCAGAAAAAAATAGCTAAATGAAATGGAGACAAGCAACCTACCAGATACAAAGTTCAAAACAATGGTTATAAGGTTACTCAAGGAACTTATGGGAAGGATTGGTGAACTCAGTGAGAATTTCAACAAAAAGATAGTAAGCATAAAACAGGACATAGAAACTATGATAAAGAACCAGTCGGAAATGAAGAATACAATATCAGAAATAAAGAATACACTAAAAGGAATCAGAGGATTGAATCAGCAATTTGGAAGACAAGGTAAAACACCCAATCAGAGCAGCAAAAATAAAAATAATAATTAAAAAAATGAGGATAGTTTAAGGGACCTCTGGGATAACATCAAGTGTAAAAACATCTGTGTCCTAGAGATACCAAAGCAAAAGACAGCAAGAAATTGAGAAACCATTTGAAAAAATAATGACTGAAAACTTCCCTAATCTGGTGAAGGAAAAAGAAAAGAAGTTCAGGAAGTGCAGAGTTCCAAACAAGATGAACACAAAGAGGCCCACACAAAGACACATCATAATTAAAATGGCAAAGGTTAAAGAAAAAGAGAGAATCTAAAAGCAGAAGGAAAGACAATTACATATGAGACAGCTCCTATAAGACTGTCAGCTGAGAAACATTTCAGGCTAGAAAATATTGACACAAAATATTCAAAGTGATAAAAAGCAAGGAACTACAACTAATACTACTTCACCAAGCAAGGCTATCATTTAAAATTAAAGGAGAAATAAACAGTTTTCTATACAATAAAAAGCTAGAGGAGTTCATTACCACCAAACCGGTATTAGAAGAAATGTTAGAAACTTATTTAAGAAAAAGAAAAGAAAAAAGAGGAATATAATGATAAAGCATAAAATGGCAATAAATATGTACTTATCAAGAATCACTTTAGCCCTGTCTGGTGTGGCTCAGTGGATTGAGTGAGGGCCAGTGAACCAAAAGGTTGCTGCTTTGATCCCCAGTCAGGGCATGTGCCTGGGTTGTGGGCCAGGTCTCCAGTGTGGGGTGTGTGAGAGGCAACCCTACAATGATGTTTCTCTCCCTCTCTTTCTCCCTCCTTTACCCTCTATCTAAATAAATAAAATCTTTAAAAAATCACTTTAAATGTAAATGGATTACATTTTTCAATTAAGAGACATATGGTAGCTGAATGGATAAGAAAACAAGACCCATATATATGCTGTCTTCAAGAGATCTGTTTTAGATCAAAAGACACACACACACTAAAAGTAAAGTGATGGAAAAAAAGATATTTCATAAAAATGAAAGCCAAAAAATTTGGGGTAGCAATACTTGTATCAGACAAAAATTAAAACAAAGGCTATAATAAGAGACAGAGAAGGACACTATATAAGGCCAAAAGGATCTATCTAGCAAGAGGACATAACTCTTGTAAACATTTATACACCCAACATAGGAGCATCTAAAGGTATAAAGCAAACATTGATGAGCATAAAGGAAGAGACTGACAGAAATACAATGATAGTAGGGAATTTTAACACCCTACTGACATCAGTGACTAAGTCTTTCAGACAGAAAGTCAACAAGGAAATAGCAGCCTCAAATCAAGCACTAGACCAGATAATATTTGATAAATATTTTTTGGGAGTATTTCACCCCAAAGTAGCAGAATATACATTCTTTTCAAGTGCACATGAAATATTTTCCAGGAGAAACCACATGTTAAAATACAAAACAAGTTTCAATGCATTTAAGAAGAATGAAATCATATCAAGCATCTTCTTGGACTACAATGGAAGAAAACTAGAAATCAATTATAAGAAAAAATTAAACAACACACAAACATATGGAGACTAAGCAACATGTTACTAAACAATGAATGGGTTGACAATGAGGTATAGGAAGAAATCAAAAGATGCCTTGAGAAAAGTGAAAATGAAAATACAACAGTACAAAATCTATGAGTCACAACTAAAGCAGTCCTAAGAGGGAAATTCATAGCATTATAGGCCTACCTCAAGAAATAAAAAAAATCTCAAATAAACAATCTAACCTTACACCAAAGGGACTAGAGAAGACAAAAACAAGGCCCTAAGTGAGTAAAAGAAAGGAAATAATAAAGATTAGAGCAAAAATAAACAAAATGGTCTAAAAAATAATATAAAAGATCAATGAAACCAAAAGCTGGTTCTTTGAAAAGATTTTAAAAAGACTGGTAAATTTAATCAAGCTCATTAAGAGAAAAAAAGGGAAGACCCAAATAAAATTAGAATTAAAAGAAGAAAAGTAACAACAGGCACCATAGAAATATAAAGTATTATGAGAAAAAATGACAACTATATGCAAGCAAATTTGATAAATTCCTAGAAATATACAATCTTCCAAAACTGAATTAAGAAGAAACAAAATCTAAACAGACCAAATTCAACTAATGAAATTGAGGCAGTAATCAATAAACTCCCAACAAACAAAAGTTGTGGACCAGATGGTTTCATGGGTAAATTTTATCACACATTCAGAGAACTAATACCTATTATACTCAAACTTTTCCAAAAAGCACTAGAAGAAGGAGGTTTCTTAAGCTCATTTCATGAGGCCAGCTTTATCTAATTCAAAAACAGATAGATATTATAAAGAAATAAAAATTATAGGCCAATATACCTAATGAACATAGATGCAAAATTTTCAACAAAATATTAACAAATTGAATTCATAAATTCACTAAGAAGATTATACACCATGACCAAGTGGAATTTATTCCTAGGGTGCAAATTTCCTGTAATATTTGCAAATCAATTAGTGTGATATATCACATAAAGAAAACAAAAGATAAAAGACATACAATCATAAAAGTAGATTCAAAGAAAGCATTTGAAAAAATGCAGCACCCACTTATGATAAAAACTCTCAGCAATGTGGGAATAGAGTGAACATACCTGAACATAATAAAGGTCATATATGACTAACCCAGAGCTAACATCATACTCAATGGGCAAAAAGTAAAAGTGTTTTCTTTAAGATCGGAAACAAGACAGGAATGTCCACATTCCCCACTGTTATTCAACATAGTACTAGAAGTCCCAGTGACAGCAATGAGAGAAATAGAAGGCATCCAAATTGGAATAGAAGACGTAAAGCTGTCACTGTTTGTAGATGACATGATAGTTTATGTAGACAACCTTAAAGATCCCATCAAAAAACTACTGGAACTGTTAAAGGACTTCAGTAAAGTAACAGGATACAAAGTACATAATCAGAAATCAGTTGCATTTTTTATTCACCGATAATTAACTATTAGAAAGGGGAACTAAGGGAGGATCCAAGATAGTGGAGGAGTGAGTGGAAGTTAACACTAGCTGCCTCCCAGGACCAATCTGGAATTACAACTAAATTGTGGAGAAATCACCCAAAACAAACAAACAACTGAACAATAGTGAGAGAGAAGCCTTATAACCTCATACAGACAGAAGAATCAGCTTCAGCACAACCTGACTAGTAAGGAGTGTGGTGGAGATGTGAGAGGGCTGCCTGGGTACCCACTGGCAGCAGCTGAAGTGCTGGGGGGTTATCTAAGCAGCTAGTTGGATCCCCCTGAGAAGAATGGGGTCCAAATGGGGTCCTAAGCTGGGATCCCCAGCCTAGAGCACCAGAGACCAAAAAGTACACAGAATACATCCAGCTGTGGAAAGCAGCAGGGTTGCTCTTTGCCAAAGATGGACGGCTGGAGAAAAAAAAACTGTTTAAAGGGCCAATGCGTAAATTTTCATTTCATGGGGCAGAGTAGACTAGAGATGCTGGAGGAAAGATTGGGGATGGAGGTTTGGGGGAGAGAATTGAAAGAGTAGATGCCAGGATCCTGGTGCTGAGTCATCCCCTGTACTGCAGTAGCCATCTTGCTCAAGCGGACCATTTCCATCCAAGCTGCAGCAGCCTGAGGACACATAATAGACCCAGGAGGGATTCTGACCTGCCTCATGATGCTTAAACCTGACTGCTGAGTGCAGAGTGACTAGAGTAACAATGGCAGGAGTCAGCCACACATAGTAGATCCCTGGTAGTCTTGAACAGGCTTCCTAAGGTCATTCAGGGTCACAATCGGACATCATCAGAGGAGGATCCAGAAAGAAAAAACAGTGGTAAATACTAGATGCTGCTGAGATGAAATCCACCATGGTGTTTTCCAATAAAAACACCATGATGATTTGTGATATTTTCTCTCCTGCATAGCTTTTTAACATTCATTTCTTGTCCTTCAAATTTATGCATATTAAGTAACTAGATTTTATATAATAGTTTATTTAAATTCACATATTTTGCTCCTCCCTTCTCTTACCCAATATTTTCTTCTTTCTTATTATTTTTGTTTAAATTTTGTTTTCTCTCTTGCTACAATTTGTTTCCATTCCACGCTTACGATTTCTCCCCTGTCCAGTCTCTCAAAACCAATTTTCTTATCAATGCCCATCTCGTATTCTTTTTCTCGCTCTTAACATATCTCTCCATCTTTAGCAATCTTTACTCATTGGTTGTTGATAGGGTAGTTGTTGTTGCATTTTCCCATTTTATCATTACATCTTCACTAATTTTGTATTTTAAATCTCAAATTTTACCATCCCCCTCCTCTGCTCTTTTTTTGTCTCAGATTTTAATTTTGCCTTGTCTTAGCCTGTATGATTTCTTTTTTCTTTTTCATTCTGCTTTTTCTTTCTTTTTTCTTTTTCTCTCATCTCAAATTTTAATTTTCCCCTCTCTTTTAGCCTGGTTTTCATTCCTCATGCTTAGTATTCCCTCTCCCTCTATCATGTCAAAATCACTTCTCTTTCCTGTAGACACCTCTTAAGCTTTTCTTTCTTTTTTTTCCTTTGTATTCCCATCTCACCTATATTAATTTCAGCTCATTTGCTGTTGATAGTGCTGTGGTGGATCTTGCTCTCCAATTTGGTCCCTATTTTTTATTATGTATTTACTTTTTTCTTTTTTATTTCTTTCTCTCAATTTATTTTATTTTAATTTCTGTTTAAACCTAATACTATATGCTTCCCATCTCTTACTCCATTCTGCCTTCTTCATGCCTTTTTTTATGATGTAAATTTTACTTTCTCTCTTTGCATTGCTCCAATTCCCTACTCTTACTAGTGCTCCTCCCTGTACAGTCTCAAAATCATTTTTCTTTCAGTAGGTCATCTCATATTCACTCTCCTTTCTTATAATAGTTTTAATCTCTTTATGCCCTTATTAATACTGGTTCATTTTCTGTTGAGAGTGGATCTACCAGTGAGAGTTATTTTTGCAGGTGTGGGTTTGTTTCCTGGACTTTTTGGTTTTGTCCTGGCAGCATCAGCACAACAGCATACAAGATGTGGTGGGTGGAATGACCCTCAGAAAATCAGCTAGAGGGAAGGACCCACCAAAGAATGACCCTACAACAAGCAAAACCCAATTATATCCAGACAGTCAACATAGACAGTATAATGAGCATCCCAAGAGCATCAAGTTCCGGAGATCAAGGAGACTGTATCACTGAATCACATAGGTCTCCAACAATAGAAGTTCACACCACAAAGATACAGAGCCAAAACAGATCAATTTAAGAAGCAGAAGCAAACAAGAAGAGTCTCCCAAAAAGACAAAGAAACAACACCCCATCAAAAGAAAAAAAAAGAATACCCATAAAGAGTGCTAAAAGAAATAGAGGCAAGTAAACTATCAGATATTGAATTCAAAACAATGGATATAAGGAAGCTCAATACGCTTAGTGAGTATTACCAAAAACTACTGGGAAGCTACAAGGAGCTTACTGCAAATTACATCAGCAAGAAAAAGGACACAGAAACTATTAACAAGAGCCAGGAGGAAGTGAATAATGCAATCTCTGAATTGAAGAACACAGTAGAAGGAATCAAAAGCAGGCAAGATGAAGCAGAGGATCAGATCAGTGATCTGGAGCACAAGGTAGAAAAAAACACCCAGAAAGAGGAAGAAAAGTAAAAAAGACTCAAAAAGAATGAAGAAGGTTTCAGGGAGCTGCAGCACAGCATGAAATGTAATAATATCCATATAATAGGGATACCAGAAGGAGAAGAGGAGCAAGGAATAGAAAATGTGTTTGAAAAAATAATGATGGAAAATCTCCCTACTTTGATAAAATAAAAAGTCACACAAGTCCAGGAAACACAGAGGATCCCAGTCAAGAGGGACCCAAAGTGTCCCATTCTAAGACACATCATAATTAAAATGGCAAATTTTAAAAACAAAGAGAGAATCTGAAAGGCAGCAAGGGAGAATCAGGAAGTAACATACAAGGGAGTCCTGATAAACATGGCAGATGATTTATCAATAGAAATACTAGAAGCCAGGAGAGAATGGCAAGAAATATTCCAAGTAACGAAAAACAAATACCAGCAACCGAGATTACTCTGCCCAACAAGGCTCTCGTTTAAAATGGAAGGTGAAATAAGGAGTTTCCCAGGCAAATGAAGGCTGAAAAAATACACTTCTGCCAACCAGCACTGCAAGATATGCTAAAGGGACTGCTTTAAGGAAAGGAAGGAAAAGAATGAGAGAGAGAGGAACACAGGTATGAAGGAAGTAAAATGGCAAGGAATAAGTACCTATCAATAAGAACCTTAAATGTAATGGATTAAATGCTCCAATCAAAAGACAAGTGTAGCTGAATGGATAAGAAAACATGACCTGCACATATGCTGCCCACAAGAGACCCACCTCAGAACAAAAGACCTACACAGACTGAAAGTGAAGTGTTAGAAAAAAATATTCCAAGCACATGGAGAGAAAAAAAAAGCCTGTGTAGCAATACTCAGAAAAAATATACTTCAAAACAGAAGCCATAATAGGAGACACAGAAGAACAGTTAATGATACACAAGAATCCATTAGGAAGACATAAACATTGTAAACATATATGCACCCAACATAGGAAATATGTTGGAAAAATTTTCAAGAAAGATATAAACAGCAACACACTTATACTAGGGGATTTTAGCACCCCACTGTCAAAAATGGATAGATCTTTCAAACAAAATATCTCAAATGGACTTAACTGATATATATATATATATGTAAGTATATATATATATATCAGTTAATAGTATATTATATATATCAGTTACTAGTATATAATATATATATCAGTTAATCATATATATATATATTTTTAACCCAAAGAAGCAAAATACACATTCTTTTCAAATGCTCATGGAACATTTTGAAAGATAGACAGCACAATAGGACACAGGACAAACTTGAACAAATTCTAGAAAATTTAAATCATATCAAGCATTTTCTTGGACCACAAGGGCTTGAAACTAGAATCCAACCTCAGGGAAAAAAATCAGAAACATTCAAATTCCAGGAGACTGAATAACATATTATTAAACAATCAATGGGTTAAGAATGAAATCAAGGAAGAATTCAAAAAGTTTCTGGAAACAAATGAAAATGAACACACAACAGCCCAAAACTGATGGGACACAGTGAGGGTAGTCCTGAGAGGGAAGTTCATAGCAATATAGGCTTACCTAAAAATGATAGAAATATTTCAATAAACAATCTAACCCTACAGATGCAAGAACTGGAGAAACAACAACAAGTAAAGCCCAGGGTGAGTAGAAGGAAGGAAATAATCATGATCAGGGCAGAATTAAATGACACAAAGACTAAAAGAACAACTCAAAGGATCAATAGATCTAGGAGTTGGTTCTTTGAAAAGATAAACAAAATTGAAAAGTCTTTAAGCAGACTCATCAAGAAAAGAGAGAGAGAGGACCCAAATAAATAAAATCAGAAAATAAAGAGAAGAAATTAAAACTGATACCAAAGAAATACAAAGGATTGTAAGAAATTACTAAAATAACTATATGCCAAAAAATTTGAAAACTTGAGTGAAATGGACACATTTCTGGAAGCATATAATCTTCCAAAACTGAATCAAAAAGAAGCAAAAAGCCTGAACAGATTGATAACAGCTAGTAAAATTAAGCAGTAATCAAAATACTCCTGGCACACAAAAGCCCTGTTCTGGATGTTTTCACAAGAGAATTTTACAAAACATTTAAGGAAGAGCTAACCCCTATCCTTCTCAGACTGTTTCAAAAACCCCAAGAAGAGGGAAGGCTCCCAAGCTGTTTTTGAGGCCAGTATCATCCTAGTCCCCAAACTGGATAGAGACACACACACACAAAAGAAAACTAAAGGCCAATATTGCTGGCCTATTTGCAAACCACATCCACCAATTCATTAAAAAGATCATAAACCATGATCAAGTGGGATTCATCCTAAGGATGCAAGGATGGTCCAATATTCACAAATCAATAAACAAAATATATCACATAAACAAGACTAAAGACACAAATCAGATGACCATATCAATAGATGCAGAAAAAACATTTGATAAGGTACAGCACCCATTTATGATAAGAACACTCGGCAAAGTGGGAGTAGAGGAAGCATAGCTCAACATAAAAAAGGCCATATATGAGGAACCTACAGCCAACATCATACTCAACAGGCAAAAACTAAAAGCTTTCCCTCTAAAATTAGGAACGAGACAAAGGTGTCCACTTTCAGCACTTCTATTCAACATAGTGTTGGAAGTTATAGTCACAGTGATCATACAAGACAAAGAAATAAAAAGCATCTAAATATGAAAGGAGGAAGCAAAAGTGTCATTGTTTACAGATGGCATGACAGTGTACGTAGAAAACACTGTAGACTCCACCAAAAAACTACTTGACCTAATAAGTGAATTTGGCAAAACAATGGGATACAAAGTCAATATTCAGAAATTGAAGCCATTTTTGTACACGAACAATGAAATATCAGAAACAGAAATCAGGAAAAAAAAATCCCATTTGCTTTAGCAACAAGAAAAATAAAGTACCTAAGAATAAACCTAGCCAATGAGGTAAAAGACCTATACTCAGAAAAGTACACAACACTGAAGAAAGAAATTAAGAAAGACTCAAATAAATGGAATCATATACTGTGTTCATGGATTGGAAGAATTAACACATCAAAACATCCATACTATCCAAAGCAATTTATAGATTCAATGCAATCTCTTTTAAAATATCAAACGTATTTCACAGATATAGAACAACCATTTCAAAAATTTATATGGAACCGTAAATGAGCCCAAATAGCCTCAGCAATTTTGAGAAAGAATAATAAAGTAGCGGGGATCACAATACCTGATATCAAACTATCTTACAAGGCCACTGTAATCAAAACAGCCTGACACTGGCATAAGAACAGACACATAGATCAATGGAACAGAAAAGAGAGCCCAGAAATAAACACATGTCTTTGTAGTCAGTTAATATTTGACAAAGGGGGAAGGAGCATAAAATGGAGTAAACATAGCCTCTTCAACAAATGGTGTTGGGTGATCTGGCCAGCTACATGCAAAAAAAAAAAAAAAATGAAACTCAACCACCAACTCACACCATATATAAAAATAAACTCAAGGTGGATAAAAGACTTAAATATAAGTCACAACACCATAGAAGTCCAGAGGAGAACATAGGCAGGAAAATTTTAGGTATTCCATGCAGCAGTATTTATATCGATATATCCTCTAGAGCAAGGGATATAAAGGCAAGAATAAACAGACGTGACTACATCAAAATAAAAAGCTTCTGCATGGCTAAAGAAAATATCAGCATTATGAAAAGGAAACCAACCATATGGGAAAATGTATTTGTCAATGATACCTCAGACAAAGGTTTGATCTTCAAAATATTTGAAGAACTCACATGACTTCACTCCAGGAAAACAAACAATCCAATTAAACAATAAGTAAAGTATCTGAACAGACACTTCTCCAAGAAGGACATACAGAGGGCCCACAGACATATGAAAGGATGCTCGGCATCGCTAGCCATCAGAGATATGAATATTAAACCACAATGAGATACCACTTCACACAGGTCAGAATGACCATCATAAACAAATCAAGAAACAAGTGCTAGTGAGGATGTGGAGAAAAGGGAGCCCTAGTGCACTGTTGGTGGGAATGCAGACTGGTGCAGCCACTGTGAAAAACAGTATGGAATTTCCTCAGAAAACTAAAAATGGAGCTGCCTTTTGACCCAGCAATTCCACTACTGGGATTATACCCTAAGAATCCTGAAACACCAATTCAAAAGAACCTATGCACCACAATGTTCATAGCAGCCTTATTTACAATCACCAAGTGCTGGAAGCAACCTAAGTGTCCATCAGTAAATGAATGGATCAAAAAACTGTGGTATATTTACACAATGGAATATTACACAGCAGAAAGAAAGAAGGAGCTCCTACCCTTCACCAACAGCATGGATGGAAATGAAGAACATTTTGCTAATTGAAATAAGCCAAGTGGTGAAAGACAAATACCATAAGATCTTGCCTATAAGTGGAACCTAATCAATAAAACCAGGAAGTGAGCAAAATATAACCAGAAACATGGAAATAAAGAACAAACTGACAGTGACCAGACGGGAGGGAGGAGAGGGATAATGGAGGAAAACAGGGAAAGGGCCATCAAGGAACATGTATAAAGGATACATGGAGAAGTCCAATGAGGGGGTAGGACTAAGGGTGGGAGGTTGTATATATGTGTGGGACCCATGGACAAAGACAATGTGGGGGAGGACTGAATGTGGGAAGTTGGGGCTGGGTAGAGCAGGGGAGAGTTATGGGGTGGGGGGAGAATGGGGACAGCTGTAACTGAACAACAATAAAAAGTGTTTTAAAAAGGAAAAAGAGCCCTGGCTGGCATAGTTCAGTGGATTGAGTGCGGGCTGTGAACCAAAGTGTCGCAGGTTCAATTCCCAGTCAGGGTACATCCTGGGTTGCAGGCCATGACCCTCAGCAACCGCACATTGATATTGATGTAAAAAAAAAAAAAAAAGAAAAAGAAAAAGTTAGGGGAACTGAGAAAACAATCCCATTTTCAATTGCCTTAAATAAATCTAAGAATACATTTAATCAAGGAGATAATAAACCTGTACTCAGAAAATTATGGGACACTGAAGAAAGAAACTGAATAAGATACAAGTAAATGGAATTATACCATGCTCATGGATAGGAAGAATTAACATTGTTAAAATGTCTGCATTACAAAAAAGCAAGCTATAGATTCAATGTATTTTCAATCAAAATACTAATGGCATATTTCACAGAACTACAACAAATAATCCAAAAATTTATATGGAACTACAAATGACCCTGAATAGCCACATCAATCTTAAGGAAGAAGAAAGTTGGAAGTATCACACACTTTTATTGATATCAATATTTTTTATTGACATCAACCTATACTAATAGGTTATAATAATCAAAACAGCATGGTACCAGCATAAAGACAGACATAGAGATCAATGGAACAGAATCAAGAGCTCAGAAATAAAGCCACACTTATATGGGTAATTAAAATATTTAACAAATGAGGCAGGAACATAAAATGGGGTCAAGACAGCCTATTCAATAAATGGTGTTGGGAAAATTGGACAGATACATGCAAAAAAACCCCACTAAGCCATTTTCTTACACCATATACAAAATTAAAGTCAAAATAAATTAACGACTTAAATGTAAGACTTGAAGCCACAAAACTCCTAGAAGAAAACATAGGCAGTAAAATCTCTGACATTTCTTTTAGTGATATTTTTTTCTGATATATCTCTTCAGGCAAGAGAAACAAAAGAAAAAATAAACCAATGGGACTGAATCAAACTAAAAGTTTTTTGTATAGTAAAGAAAACCATCAACAAAACAAAAAGACAACATATTGAATGGGAGAACGTATTCCCCAATGATACATTTACAGAGAACTCATACAACTCAACACTAGGACCAGAAACAATCTAATTTAAAAATGGGCAGAGGACCTGAATACACACTTCTATTCAACTGAAAAATAGAGGAAATAAAGATGATCAATAGACATATGAGAAAATGCTTGACATCAGTAATTATCAGAGAAATGCAAATGAATACCACAGTGAGACATATCACCTCATACCTGTCAGAATGGCTATCATCAATAAATCAACAAATAACAAGTGCTGTGGAGGATGTGGAGAAAAGGGAACCCTGGTGCATTATGGGTAGGAATGCAGATTGGTGCAGCCACTGTGGTAAACATTATGGAGTGTTTTCAAAAAGCTAAAAATGAAAATGCCTTATGACCCAGTGATTTCACCTCTAGGTATTTACCCAAAGAAATCCGAAACACTAATTTGAAAGAATAGAGGGATGAGCAAAGTAGGTTTTGAGTACATGAAACTCAGAGTTTATTCTTGTATTACTATTTATGTATTAATTATTGTAGTATTTATATTACTTGTCTTATTATTATTTCATATTTTTACTTGTGATTTATATTTTAGATAATGATGGCTGATGATTTACCTACTTTTGTTCACCCCATATGCATTTTGCATAGCATCCCCATATTCATTGCAGCATTATTTATCATAGCCAAGATATGGAAGCAGCCTATGTGCCCATCAGTAGATGATGAGTGTGTAAAAAAGTGGTGATATATATATATATATACACATATATATACCTATATTAGATATAGATATCTATATATAATGGAATATTAGTCGGCCATAAAAAAGAATGAGATCTCACCATTTCTTAGTGCATGGATGGACGCAGACAGTTTTATGCTAAGTGAAATAAGTCAGTTAAAAATAAACAAACAAAATTGAAACAGATTCATAGATACAGAGAACAGACTGATGTTTGCCAGAGGTGAGGGAGTTTGAGGCAGTCGGTGAAAAAAATGAAGGGATTAAGAAATATGAATTGGCAGTCATAGAAGTTAGAGGGATGTAAAGTACAGCACAGAGAATCTAGTCAGTAGTATTGTAATGACTATTTATGGTGCCAGGTGGGTACTGGGAAGACTGAGGAGAGGGAGCACTTTGTAAAATGTATGATTGTCTGACCACTGTGCAGTGTCCTTGAAACTAATACAAATAATTTGAATGTGAAAAAAAGACCAACCTTCGCAACCTATCTTCTTTCTCCATCTGCATCCATTCTAATTTCTAAACTGTCAGCAGCTTTAGCCCTTAATTTACGTGTTAGATTTCTTGGTCCATTGGTCCATTATCCCACAGGGCAGTGGTTCTCAATCAGGGAAATTTAACCTCCCTAGCCCCCGCCACAGGGATATTTGACAATGTTTGGAGACATGTTTAATTGTCACAACTGGAGGGTATACATGTGTGTTGTTACTGGCATTTGTTAGGTAGAGCAGGGATGCTGCTAAATACCTCAGAGTGCACGGAATGTCTCCACAAACAAATAATTACCCAGCCAAACATATTGATAACACTAAGTTTCAGAACCCTGCTATTTGCTGGGGTTGGGGTGTATGTCCAAATTTAAACTGCTTACGTTAGGGGAACATTTTCTGTGAAAAGAGAAAGTTAAAGTGACCTTGTAGGGAGGACCTTTTGAGCAGAGTAAATGTATCATCGTGTTTTTTTAATGCTGAATTTTAAATTGATCCTTAAGTTGTACATGATTGTACTGTGAATGTTCATGAAGTTCAGAATATATTCTTCCATTCTTGTAGAGAGGTAACCTTGATCCTCTTCTCCAGGGTCTAGGAAAAAGAATGTAAAATTTGAAAAGGACCCAGTATCACAGCTTTAGTTCAAGACTTCATTATTACAGAACAGAGAGGCAATTTCCTAATATAATACTGCCACCTTCTGGAATCAGATGCTAGCTACATCTCTTACCCAGATGTCGAAGGTCAACATCTGACCCAGAGAGACTTGTGACCCTGCAGCCTGAAGTTGCCATTTTGGGGTACATCAACTTAGACTTAAAAACTAATAAAGAAAAGGCCCAGTATATCTCGTTTGTCAAATGTAAGTTGAATATTCAAAGATGCAGTGGCCTGGTCCCAGCAGCATCTCAGTTTATATGAAAAAGTGGCAGCTGTTGCTTTGGTGGAAGTTTATTTGCCTTATCATCCTGAAGTAAAGCCATTGGCTTAGTGAGGACCTTGATTCACAGAGGTTCACCTGTGAACCTGCCTGGGACTGCTTCACTGATGGTTCTGCTGAGTTGGAGCCTCTTAGTGTCCACTGGGTTGCCGTCCTGAACACTGCTGTGGCTGTCCACTCAGTGGGCAGAACTCAAGGCCATTCTTGTAACTCTGTCTAATGCTCCCTATGATGAGACTTACATTTTTTACTGAATTTTGATATACTGCCAATGGTTTAGCAGTCTGGTCTGCTATCTGGTACAACACTTGGAAGACTGCAGGCAGATAGATAAAACCACCCTGGGACCTGTGGTGGGAACACCTTAGACCCCAGGTGTATAATTAGCATCTTTGTTGCCTCATTCCAACACTGCCACTTGTCAGATAGGCACAGCACCTGATGATCTGTGGACATGGCGGAGCCCGGATTATTCTGCTGTCCATGTCATCAACAGCAATTCCCAGCTTGGACCCCCTTAAACAGGTACGAACATATGGACTGACACAACCTTGTCTCATTGTGACTGTCACAAATTCACATGCTTCTATGATGCTTGAGAGGTTGTAGGTTATGCCATGTGTGGAAAAGGAGGGAATAACCACTCAGTGACACTGCCTGTATGACTTAACCAAACTAATGTAACAATGTTGATTCAAATCAAGTTTAATGACAAATCTGGTAGAAGTTCTCTGTGCCTTTTGGGTTATGTTTGTATATGGTTGGGAATAGGCCACAGAGTGTTTCTCCATTGGGAATGAAGGTTGTTTCTGTCCCATTTATTGCCTCCTGTAATTATTGGCAATGGCATCAAAGATCAGCAGATCTGTATAAACTCTCTTGTATGTATTATAATGGATAATGGACCAGCCTTAGACTGGGCTGCATCCTAACTGTCTGAAATAAAGTCCCCTGCTCTCCTCTGAGACAGCTGCATGAATCCAGGACCCCAGAAGGCATATTTGAGATCAATGTTGCAGGTTAAGTTCATCTCATTGTTTGGAATCCTGCTGATGGTAGCCTTAATTAAATGCTGTATGAGACCAACTGAACAGATTGAACAGAACAAACTCTGTTGGTTAAATTAATCAGAGTGGCCAATAGACTGACACACTCTTGTGAAAGCTCTTGGGAAGCCAAGACATGTAGGGATAATGGGAGACTGATGGGGGCAGCGATCTTCCATGGGCCCTGCGCATCCCTGCACATTTTTGCTGGTTATGCCAAGACTGCTCTTTACGCATGCCACTCCTCAGGGTGGTGTTTACACAGAGCAACTTTGACAGTTGGAATTGTATAAAGTCAGCCATTTATTTCAAGATTATTGGGTAGGGAGAAAAATTGCATTGTCTAAGAATTTACAACTTTTGAGTCTGGGTAAGGGGGACATGTGGGTTCAAAGTGCAGGCTTTCTTATCACTCACTGTGATAGTGGGGGATTCCTAAGCTCAGAGTCCCGCATCTGTGTCACAGTCCCACTGCAGGTATGACATCCTTGGGGCCCCTGCACATCACCCCTGTGGACCTGCTACAAGGATCCAATGCTCATGCTGTGTGCTGTGCCATCAGTAATAACATCCTTTTCTATGGCCTAAGAGTTTCATATCTTCTGTCAATATTTGTAAAATAATAACATTATTATTAGTTTGTGATTAGGGTGAAATCCCAATCCCTGATAGGGGGTAGAGGCTGGGAGGTGCTATGGTGTTTGGTCAAAATTACCAGGTACAAATTTAGTTTTGGAACTTTGTTTCTACATTGAGAAAACAATATTCAATTTATTAAACTTGTCTCGCAACTGCACCAAATTTTGCCAAGCTGGAAATTTAGAACTTTATTTAGTCATTTTAAAGCTTAATTAGAAATTTGAAAATTATGAAGAATCTCAGTCATCTATAAAAGTAGTGAGATTAGTTTGATGAGCCCCCATACAGACATCACTCAGCATCAATAATTGTCAGCTCATGTCTAGTCTGTATCTTCTGTATCTGCTTCCTATCCCTTCTTACTCTGAAGAACATTTATAAAATCATATAATTTCATTTGTGACATATTATGTTTTAAAGTTATTGACTAGAGTTTGTTTTATAGTATTTATATTCTTTGTATTTCTCAATAGCTATTTTGTGAACATTGGCTATACTGCTGCATCAATAATAATTTTTCAAAAAGCATCACAATTCTCCCTCTCCCTCACACTTTAGATATTTTAGAAGTAATCATAGCAGTACATAGTGGTAAATATATAGATTAAGTTCTGTAGTTCTTTAAAAAAATGAAGTTAGAAGAAAACTAAAGAAAATGTAAATTAGTAATAGAATAATGAATGATAAAATATGTAGAATTGACTAATTCCAACAACTGTATCTTTGAAAAAAGTAAAACATACAACTTTTTGACAAATCAAATTTAAAAAATAAGGTAAAGTATAAAACATTTATTGAGATCTGTAACTAAAAATATGGATGTTAAAATAATTTAATACTGTAAAATACTTTGTGCAAATAATTTCGAAACTAATAAAGACATATAACTCCTGACAAATAATCTATTTATCTATCTATCTATCTATCTATCTATCCCGTGTCAGTTGTAGCTTCCTCTTCTCAGAGATTTGGTTTATTTTGGTTCAAATGCCACTTCTATTTTCTTGACAGCCTAAAGACCTTCTCATGCTTTGAGATTTCACGACTCATTCATGTGTTTTGCCCATCCACACTCTTGCACGGGCGTAGGCTGTTCTTAACCTCTAGCAACATCACACAGGTATCTTCCCGTTTCCCACACTGAAGCTACTGGATCACAGCAAGCCACTAGATCGTGGGTTGCTCAGCTTTTTAAAGTTTTGTAGGCGCATACATTATTCCTTATTCACTTCTCATTTTTATAACCTTTAAAAAATGTAGAAACTTTTCTTAGTTCTCAAAAATAAAAGTTGGGCTGCGCTTATGGCTGCCCAGACGGACGAGGTGCTGCCTACTGTACCTATATCCCACAGACAAGAGTGCGGTGAGCTAGCCACTTTTTCCTCTTCCTCCTCCTCATCCTCCAAGGCCAGGGCTTTGTCCTTTCCCTCGCTGCAAGGGCTGACAGCTGCCAAGGTCTTCCAGCTTCCAGTGGGGCGCAGCTCTTGATCCTCTGATGGCAGGTGAGTCCCAGTCTGGCCCAGCAGCCTCTCAGGGCCAGCGGCCTCAATCTCCGGTGCAGGTGACCCAGTGCAGCGAGTTCAGATCAGAGCCCCTACCCCACCCCTGCCACACTGGAAAAAATGTATTCAGTCAGGCTGCTGGTTGTGTCTGGCTGCGGGCACCAGTGTTCCGAACCATGTCCTGCAGTATAATGGCTAAAGAAAACAGCCCCTGGAGTCATTCACCTTCCATCCTGGATTTTAGTCCTGACTCCAATTTTTACTACTCTGGCTGTATCACCTGGGAAAAATATTTCACTTTTCTGTGCTCAGTTTCCTCATTTTGAAAACAGTGGTAGTAATTCTTATCTCATAGAGTTGTAACAAAGTTTGAATGAGCTATGTGTATACAGTGCTTAGAAAAGCTGACAGGCGCATTGTCAATGCTGACCAGGTGTTATATATTATTATCAAGTCTTTTATTTGATATGGATGATTTTTGCTCATCTTACATGCATGTAATGGTGAATGGTTTCATTACATACTGCATAGCCAGCAGCCACCTTTCTCTCTCTCACCTCTACTTTCTTTCTTCCCCTCTCCCCTTGTTTTCTTTCAGATGTAACCAAGAAATTGCTCACTTATAAACAATCTTTTATCTGGCATTGTTCTTCCCACAGTCAGGTTGGCAAACAGCATTACATTCTATAGAAAGTAGTCTTATTTATTTTATTATCTAAGAAAAATTATAATGAATACTTTGTTTCTTCACAGCATCATATATAAATGAATAAAAGTTGACTCTAGAAGGAATAGAACCTTGGCTAGTACAATAAATAATGTAAGTAATAGGAAAAGTTGTCAAAGAATTAGATTCAAAACTATTAACACAGGTGATTTTTGCCTTTTAAATGGACTTATGAAAATATAAACATAAAGTAAAATTTATGGAATTCTGACAATTTTGAAAAAATACTAACTTTATACAATTTCATGTATTATATATTTTGGGTTTTGGGTTTTTTAAAAAAGGTTTTATTTATTTATTTTTGGAGAGAGGAGAGGGGAAGGAGACAGAGAGAGAAACATCAATGTGTGGTTGCCTCTCACATACCTCCTACTGGGGACCTGGCCAGCAACCCAGGAATGTGCCCTGACTAGGAATTGAACTGGTGTCTCTTTGGCTTGAAGGCCCACACTCAATCCACTGAGCTACACCAGCCAGGGTATATATTTTGTTTTTAAAAGATACATCATTATCATAATAAAAAATTAAAAATAATTCCAAAATGTCATAAAATATCCCATTTGTGTTCAGTTTTTCCCAATTGTCTTACAGTTTGTTGTTTATATTAGGCCCATAACCTTTTCTCTGTTAATTTACATTGACAAAACCACCAACTGGCAGTGACCTTGGAACACTGCGGATGGCTCCTCGAAACATGAGAAAAACATACACAGAGACAACCAGGTCCTGTGGGGAAATAGGGATGGAATGGCCACTCTCTCTAGTGGAGAGCGTCATGGCCACCCTCCCTAGGGGAGAGTGCCCCGTTCTCCTGCCTGAGCAGGCTTTTATTGGGTTCGTTTGCATAAGAATTCAGGTAAAGCTCATTACTCATTGCTAGGAAGTAAGGATCAAACAATAGATAACAAAGAACTCTGAGGGCCTATTTTGAGCCAGGGTCAAAGAGCTGTAAAAAACTTTAAGGAACAAACTTACTTCTTCCTTGGACCCTTATCATTCAACTGAGAGCATTCTAAACAAAGCAGGTTTCACAGGATTTTACAAATTCTTTCTTAGGCCTGATCACCCGGGGAACCTGCCCTTTCCAGCACAGGGCTGTACCACCCTCTGTCATTGTTTCAGGCTTAGGTGGAGCAAGGGAAGTAAGACAGCCAAGAGATTAGGAGGTCTTCAGGCAGACAATGAGCACTCAGCCTATGTCAAAGCTGAGGGGCGAGGGTCCATCACTGCCCTTTTGCTGTAGTCCCCAAATTCCTTCCTTGGGAGCCTCCAATGTGATTGTGCCTGTCTTAGATTGTCCCCCCCTTGGGCAATCTTACCTGTCATTGGCTAACTGACCAAGCACTGGGGGCCAGGCAGGGTGAAGTAAAAGGAGTGGAAGCAGTGCTCCTGCCAGGGAGATAAGCTTTTGTCTCCTTGCTGGCTTACAGTCCAAGGCCATTTCCTCAGCCTTAGCCTTGGCAGGGGTTACAGCTTCTGATACCAGGCAGGGTGGTTCCCAATATTACATTCCACTTTTTTTCTTGCAGTTTATTTGTTGAAGAAATACTTGTTTGTTCTGTTGTGTTAATTGCATCCCCATGATGTAACAATATGTTCTGTTCCCTAAAAAATAGGTACAGTACATGTATCTTGCAGCTTTATTGTGTTTCCATGTTTTGCACAAGAATGCTTTGTAGATGAGAAAGATGAATTAGAAAGAAGTAAAGAAGAGAAAATGAGCCTAAGTCTCACTGGCCTGTGCCTGGGCCTTGAGCAGGTCTTTCTTGGGCCTGCTGGTAGTGTGCGGGTTCTTGACTTCATGTAGGAAAGATTTCATCACACAAGTCCAGGTGATTTTGAGATTATGTTTATTAAAACTTGGGGTAGTGAAACAAAGGAAGGGCTTAAGGTAGAAGAAGCAATAGGAGAGGGAAAGAGAAAAAGGGGGCCTTTGAGGCAGGTTCAGAGGGTGTGCTCTCCTGGTTGCAAGCCTTGTGGGCTCCCTTAGAGTTTAAGAGAAAGGTAGAAGAGATAAAAGGTATGCGTGTCTTCCAGCAAATGTGCGTTGTGCATCCTTTGTCTTGAGGTTTTATATCTTTGGCTGTCCAGAATCCTAGGAGAAGCCTCAGGGGAGGGTCTTAATGGAATATTCATTAACTTTTCAGATGTGTCCTTCAATATGTTAATTAATCAAAATGTGCCTATAGAGGGATCAGGGGTTATGTTCTGATTAGTTTTATTTTCTTTAATTTTAAAGATTTTATTTATTTACATTTTAGAGAGAGGGGGAGGGAGGGAACAAGAGAGGGAGGAAGAAACATTGATGTCTGAGAGAAAATGTCCATCAATCCTCTCACATGCCCCCAGTGAGGGACCTGGTCGGCAACCCAGACATGTGCCTGATGGAGAATCAAACTGGTGACCTTTTGGTTTGAGGCAGGACTCCCAACTCACCGAACCATACCAGTAAGGGCAGATTAGTTTTATTTTCAAAGAACATCATCAAGAACATCATTGAAGAGGGACTGGGACTGAGGCCATTCTGTCCCAGGAGAGTGTGGAATGTGCAAAGCATTTGTTCTTTAGTGTCCTTGGTTGGGAATATAAAACCTTGTGATCCATTAACTGGCTATAAATTGCTCATACTATTTGGTATTTTTAAATTATATTGTCTTAGTTTCTGTTATACTACTTGCCAAGGAATTTCCTTAGGGTCTTACTATCCTGTTTCAGTTTGAGTTTTTAATATATCTTGATATTTTGGATATTGCCCCTTATTGGAGGTATCATTTGCAAATACCTTCTCTCTTTCTGTTGGTTGCCATTTTGTTTTGTTAATGGCTTCTTTTGATATGCAAAAGCTTTTTAGTTTGACATAAATCAACTTTTTATTTATAATTTTTCTTTTACTTTTTTTGCCTTTGGGTTCAAGTTCACAAAAACCCCTTTGATTTTAGTGCCTATGTTTCCTTATATGTATTTTATAGGTTTAGGTCTTAAATTGAAGTCTATAACCTGTTTGCAGTTAATTTTTGTATATGGTGTCACATAGCAGCCTAGTTTACTTGTGCATGTGGCTTTCCAGTTTCCCAGCACCATTTACTGAAGAGGCTTTTCTTTTCCATTGCATGTTTTTGGCTCCTTTGTTAAAAATTAGTTGCCCGTATATGTGTGGGTTTATCTCTGGGTTCTCAGTTCTGTTCCATTGGTCTGTGTGTCTCTTTTTCTGACAATACCAGACTTTTTTTTGTGGTGGGGAGTGTTGTTGCTTTGTAGTATAGTTTGAAGTCAGAGAGTATGATATTCTGGCTTTGTTCTTTTTTATCTGAGGATTGCTTTGGTTATTCAGGGTCTTTGGTTCCATATAAATCTGAGGATTTTTTTTTCTATTTCCATGAAAAATGCCATTGAAATTTTGATTGGGATTGCATTAAATCTGTAAATTGCTTTAGGTCACATGTCCATTTTACCAATGTTAATTTTTCCAACCCATGAGCATGGATTATCTTTCCATTTCCTTGTGTCTTCATTTATTTTCAACAAAGTCTTATAGTTTTTAGTGTACAAGTCACTTTTCTCCTTTGTTAATTTTATCCTTAGGTGGTTTATCTTTTTTATTTTTACAAATGTAAATAGGATTATTTTCTTTATTTCTCTTTCTGATACCTCATTGTTGCATATAAGCATGCAATAGACTTTTGTACATTGACTTTGTGCCCTGTAGCTTCACTGTATTTATTTCAAAGAAACTTTTGTTGGAGTCTTTAGGGTTTTCTACATATAAAATCATGTCATCTGCAAATAGTGATAGTTTTACATATTCATTCTCAGTTTGGATGCCTTTCGTTTCTGTTTTGTGCATGATTGCCATGGTTAGGACTGCCGGCACTGTGCTGAAGAACCATGGGGAGAGTGGGCATCTTTCTGTTGTTCCTGATATTAGAGGAAAAGCTGAAAGCTTTTCACCACTGAGTATGAGATCAGCTGAAGTTTTGTCATCTATGGTCCTTATTAAGTTGAGGTACTTTCCTTTTATACCCATTTTATTGAATCTTTTAAAATCATTGATTAATGTTGTATCTTGTCAATTTTTTTTCTGAATCTATTGATATAATCCAATGATTTTATCCCTTATTTTGTTAATGTGTAGTATCACACTGATTGATTTTAAGATGCTGACCCATCCTTGAATCCCTGGAATGAATCATTAGACTATGATGTGTAATCCTTTTACTGTATAGTCATATTTGTAATATGTCATAGAATGTATTGCTAGTATTTTTGTTGTTGGTTTTGCATATATGTTTACTAGATATACTGGCCTATAATTATTTTGTATGTACATGTCTGTGTCTGTTTTTGGTATCAGGATAATGTTGGCCTCAAAAATGAGTTAGGAAGTGGTCCCTCTTCTTTAATTTTTTGGAGGAGTTTGAGAAGAATGGGCATTAAATTATCTGAACATTTAGTAGCACTCATCAGTGAGGGCATCTGGCTCTGTACTTCCGTTCTTTGGGGGGTTTGTGATTATACTTTCAATTTACTTACTAAGGATGGGTCTGTTTAGATGTTTCAGTTCTTCATAGTTCACTCTAGGACAGTTATATATTTCTAAGAATTTGTTTCTTCTAGATTATTAAATTTTGTGTCAGATAGTCTTTTATAGTATTTTTGTATAGTCCTTCATATTTCTCTAATATCTGTTGTAAATTCTCCTCTTCATTTCTGATTTTATTTGTCTGAGTCTTGTCTTTTCTATCCTTAATAAATCTAGCCAGAAGTTTTGATGCATGCTCACCATCCGGCAGTGAGCTTGGAACGCTGCGGATGGCTCTTCAACATGTGAGAAAAACATACACAGAGACAACCAGGTCCTGTGGGGAAGTAGGAATGGAATGGCCACTCTCTTTAGTGGGGAGTGCCCTGTTCCCCTGCCGAAGAGGCTTTTTATTGGTTTCATTTGCATAAGAATTCAAGTAAAGCTCAATACTCATTGATAGGAAGTAAGGATCAAACAATAGGTAACAAGGAAGTCTGAGGGCCTATTTGAGTCAGGGTCAAAGAGCTGTAAAACATTGAGGAAGAAACTTACTTCTTCCTTGGACCCTTATCATTCAACTGAGAGCATTCTAAACAAAGCAGGTTTCACCCTGGCTGGCATAGCTCAGTGGATTGAGCACAGGCTGTGAACCAAAGTGTAGCAGGTTTGATTCCCAGTCAGGGTACATGCCTGGGTTGCAGGCCATGACCCCCAGCAACCTCACATTGATGTTTCTCTCTCTCTCTCTCTCTCCCTTCCATCTCTAAAAATAAATAAATAAAATCTTTAAAAAAAAGAAAAAAAGAAATTCATGATTTAAACAAACAAACAAAACAAAGCAGATTTCACAGGATTTTACAAATTCTTTCTTAGGCCTGATCGCCTGGGGAACCGGCCCTTTCCAGCACAGGGCTGTACCACCCTCTGTCATTGTTTCAGGCTTAGGTGGAGCAAGGGAAGTAAGGCAGCCAAGAGATTAGGAGGTCTTCAGGCAGACAATGAGCACTCAGCCTAGATCAAAGCTGAGGGGCGAGGGCCCATCACCCCCTTTTGCTGTAGTCCCCAAAGTCCTTCCTTGGGAGCCTCCAATGTGATTGTGCCTGTCTTAGATTGTTCCCCCCTTGGGCAATCTTACCTGTCATTGGCTAACCGACCAAGCATTGGGGGCCAGTTATAGATGAAGCAAAAGAAGCAGAAGCAGTGCTCCTGCCAGGGAGATAAGCTTTTGTCTCTTTGCTGGCTTACAGTCCAAGACCATTTCCTCAGCCTTAGTCTTGGCAGGGGTTACAGCTTCTGATACCAGGTAGGGCAGTTCCCAACAAGGTTTGCCAATTTTTGTTATGTTTTCAGAGACAGCTCTGTTGTTTTAGTAATTTTTCTATTGTGTTTCTGCTCTTTATTTCATTTATTTCTACTCTGATTTTTATAATTTCCTTCCTCCTACTGACTTTGGGCTTCATCTGTCCTTTCTTTAGTTTTTTAAAGTATAATGTTAGAATGTTTATTTGAGATTTTTCCTGCTTCTTGTGGTAGGCCCGTAGTGCTATAAACTTCCCTCTTAGTACCATTTTTGCTGCATCTCCAGAATTTTGGTATGCCATATTTTCATTGTCATTTATCTCTATGTATCTTTGATCTTTCATTCCTTCTTTGATCCAATTAGAATGTTGTTTAATCACTACACATTTGTGGATTTCCAGCATCTCCTTTAGTTAATTTCTGTTTTCACAGTGTTATGGTCTGAATATATGCTTTGTATGATTTCAGTTTCCTTAAACTCATTGAGACTAGTTTTGTGCCTTAACATATGGTCTGTTCTTGAGAATGTTCCATGTGCGCTTGAGAAGAATACATATTCTGTCATTTTATGATGAAAAGTTCTAGAAATATTGATTAAGTACATTTGGTCTAATGTGTCATTTAAGGACAATATTTTCTTACTATGGTGTTCTGGTTCCCTATTGTAAATGTAATTTTGTCCATTTCTCCCTTAGGCCTGTTAGTAATCACTTTATATATTTGCTGTTCCCAGGCTAGGTGTGTATATGTTGATAAGCATTATGTCTTGGTAAATTGTCACTTTCATCATTATAAAATGCCCATCTTTGTCTTTTGTTACCCTTTTTATCTTGAAATCTATTTTTTTCTGATATAAGTGCTGCTACCTCCTCTTTTCTCTGGATGCCATTTTCTTCAGTATCATCTTCCACCCCTCTACTGTGAGCCTCTGTGTCTTTCAAGCTGAGATGAGTCTCCTAAGGCAACATATAGTTGTGTCTTGTTTTTAAATTCATGCTGCTACTCTGTGCTTTTTGATGAGGGAGTTCAGTCTATTTACATTTACGGTGATTATTGACATAGAGGCCATTTTAACTTTTGTTTCTGGTTTCTCCATATCTCTATTGTTTCTTTCTCCTTGTGATTTTGTCTGCTGTTTTAGTTTAGTGGTTATCTGTGATATTTTTTCTCCAGTTCTTTTTTTTTAATCAAATATTTTGTTTCTTAACTCTGGATAATTGTTTACTGGTCACCAATAGGTTTGTGTAAAATATCTCATACATACAATAGTTTTTTTTATCTTCTGATTGCCTCTTCATTCACCTGTACCTGTTCAGTTCTTTTCCTTTTCCCATTTTATGATCTTGTTGTCACAAATTATACCTTGTTGTGCATTTGTTACCAAAATGCTGTATTATATTTAATTCCCTCTTTTATCCCTTTAACATTTATACTATAATTAAGTGTTAATAATCTATCCTGTAGATTTGTAATTTCTTGCCTCTGTTTGTCTGTTAATTATCTTATTCAAAGTTTAATATACTTTTGTCTTTCTGTTTCCTGTAAAAGAGCTCTTAAAAATTTCTTGTAATGCAGGTCTTGTGGCGGCAAAGTCCCTCAGCTTTGTGTGTGTGTGTGTGCCCTTATTTCTTCCTCATAGCTAAGTGATAATTGTGCTGGGTATTTTGTACTTGGCTGATGGTTTTTCTCTTTCAGTATTTTGAATATTTCTTTGACTCTCTCCTGTCTTGTAAAGTTTCACTAAGAAATCTGATGATAATTTAATGGTGTTTCCTTTGTAGGTTACAGTCTTTTTTTCTTGGTTGCATATGCTTTTATTTTATTCTTTTGTGGACAAATAGCAGCATTCTACACATTTTGTCTCCTTATTTTCTTTGTTTGCTTAACCACATATTATAGTGATGACACCATAGCAATATGTAAAGTCTTTTTCCATTCCTTTTGGTAACTGTATGATACTCTGTTATGTGCAAGTATGATTGATGGACATTTTGTTTTTAATATTCACTATTATAACACTTTAAAGAAAATCCTAGACCATGTTTTTTTTTTGCATAGACTATAGACATAGTATTGATGGGTCAAAAGGTACTGTATTTTGCCATGTATAATGCACACTTTTTTTGCCAAAATTTTTGAGGGAAAAATAAAGATGTGCATTATATATGGGTAGTACAAATTCCATATCTATATAGTTGTTTTTAATTCTTTTATTTATTCTTATGTGTTAAAATGTAACTCTAGAAAACAACTATATCCATATACAAAAATAATACCCTGGAATATGATAGTCAGTTTTGTTTCTAAATACAAATAAAGAAAAAGTTTAATTAAAAAATTAAAATGAAAGATATTTTTCCTCAAAGTTTGGGCCAAAAATGTGGGTGCACATTTTACATGGCAAAATATGGTAAATTCATGTCATGTTTGCTCAATATTGTCAAATTCTTTTTTGTATCAGTCAGGGTCTGCAATGGACTGAATGTGTTCCCACCAAATTCATATGTTGACATCCTGACCTTTTCAAAGTGATGGTATTGGGAGGTGGAGCCTTTGGAAATTAATTAGATCACAGAGGTGAAGGCTTTATGAATGGGATTAGTCCCTTTCTTAAAAAGGTGGAGAGCTAGCTTGGTCCCTTTCTGCCATGTGAAGATGCAATATAAGCAGTCTACAACCTAGAAAATAGTTCTTACAAGAACCTGGTCATGCTGGAACCTTCATCTTAGACTTCCAGCCTCTAAAACTGTGAGAAATGAGTATTTATTTTTTTAGCCTCCTGTCTATGGTAATTTCTCAAAGCAGCCAAACTGAGAAAGACAAGGTCTGATTTGGAAATAAACCACACAGTTATTTGAATCAATGGAATTTAATAAAAGATTCGTTCTCTAGATATAGTGTTACTAATCACTGAGAGAGTAAAAAAGAGAACATTTAAGGTGTCAAAAACTCAGCAAGTGTTGGAGTGACTATCAGTCCTCAGCAGAGCAAGCTTAGAGGTGGGTCCCATGGAACTGCAGCTCAGACCTCTGAGGACATGGTGCTGCCTGACAGGAGCTGGTGGTTCTGAGTTGCAAATGGGGAGCCCTGTGGGCTCAGGAACCAGATCTTGAAGAAGGAAGTGGCCAGTTGATTCTGGTGTCTCTGTGGGGAACTGGAGTCCGTAAGTATGGGGAAAACTAAAAGCTGATGGAAGCCCCCAGGAAATGGACAGGAGGGAGCAAGTCTCTTCCTCCTTCTTTAGCTTCTCAGACTCCCTTTCATGCCCCTGTTGACATGCTCTAACCTGTAGCCTCCCGGCAAACATGAGAATGGTTGGAGAGTCTTAGTCCCGAATTCAAGAAGCAGAATATAGAAGGAAATATTTAGAGCTGAGAGGCAAAAATTTAATATTCTCTGTGGGTAGTGTCCCTGCAGGTGTGACTGTTGTGCATTTCTGCCACCGAGCACCTATTTTACCACAGTCTCAGCAAAAGATTACTTTGGCAAACTTTCAGATTTTTGCCACCAGATGATTCTTTTAAACAATAGGTAATTATCATGCTTTATAAACTGTACTAAAGTACAGGAAAAGATGGAAGATATGGTAGTTCTGATTTGTTTATGCTTATCATATATAATAACTTTAATAATGCTTGTAAAACACTTCTCAACCACACAGGAACACAGCTAACATGAAGTAATGGACAATTCTGTGATGAAGAATGTAATGACTGACCAGGACAGCTGAAACTGTCTGTTGGCAAAAGTGGACAGTGGCATCTTTGCTATATTCCTAATAATTAAAATAGAGAATCTTCTGTATCTTTAACCTTCTGAATTTCATGGTTTATTCTGCCCAAACTTAACCCTAGAACAGCTTTTGCTATAAAATAAGGCTCTTATAAAAAGTTCTTACTCCTTGCATACTTTGAGATTATGTATATAAAAAGGAATATCTAGAAAATATACCCATATGTTGTTTTCATTTCATATGCACATTTTACATTCATACATATTTTTATGAAAATCAATTAGTCATTTATGATTTTTACAAGTTTACTGATCATTGTTTTTTTACTTTTCTTTGGTTAAGCAACCCAGTCATTTAAATACCCTGCATATCAAAATATGCTCCCCACTGGGGAAAATCACTGAGAGATATGTCCTCCTACATTCTAGAAATATTCTTCATTAAGTTTTCAAATCTTTGATTGAAATCTGTAAAGGTTAAGTCATCATATAAATAGAAGTGCTATTAACAATCATAAAATTAATGAGAATAATAATGAGCTCAAGTATGTAAAATGCCAGAGTTAGCATAAAGCCTGTAATGACTGTGTGTATGACATTTCTGTTTTGCCATAGGGAAAAGTTCTGTGAGCTAATTCCCCAAGTAGTGCCAATATGTTATCACTGAAAATAAACTGCTCATTATCTAAGTTGTTTTTGCAACTTTTGGAGACATTTATTGCTGTGCAGTAAAATTAAAAAAAGTGGTTTTAAACAAAGGTTAAACTAAGAACATTTCTATACATCAATTCATTATCATTATAAAAATAAAACATGTTCACAGCAAAAAAAACCTTTGAAAATATTCCCATATTCATGCACACATGTGTGCATATTGACACACCCCCACCCATTAAAAACTACCCACAATCCTACCAGCCATGGATGACATTACTGTTCATATGTTCAATTCTATTGTTTCTATCCTATCTGAAAAGGTGGTGAACACACAATAGGTAATTTTATGTGCTTCATGTTTCCCAAGACGTAACATCAAAAACTTAGCTTAGGCCATGAAAATTGTTAACTGAAAATATGATTTTTGTATTGTTGCATAATATTACACCAATCAGTAGACTGTATTTTACTTAACCACTGACCTTCTCCTCTTTTCAGTTATTTAAAAATTTCCTTTTTTCTTTATAAAGATAAACATTTTTAAGCATAAAACTTTGACCATATTTCTAATTATTTCTTTACCAGAAATTCTTAGAAGAAGAATTGCTGTCAGAGTCTGAAGATTCTTAAAACTTTAAAAATTATTGGGGACTGCCCTGCCTGGTCTCATCAAGCTATAACTCCCTGTGACTTAGGCTGAGTGAGAGACCTCCAGACCAGGAGCCACTAAGGAGACAAAACTTATTTCCCTGGCATGAATGCTGCCTGTTCTGTGCCTGACCTCCTAAGCTTCATCAGTTAGCCAGTGACAGGTAAGATTTCCCACAGAGGGAATCGTCTAAGACAGGCATGCTCATATGAAGGCTTCTGGGAAGAGATTCAGGGCTGTGAAAATGAAGGGGTGATGGACATCAACCCCTGCCCCCTTGGCTTTGTCAAAGCCTGAGTCCTTGTTCTTAGATGTGAGAAACCCAAGTCTCCTGGCTGCCTTTGTCTCCTCTGTTGACTCAGGCCTGTGGAAATAGCAGGGGCGGTGTAGCCCAGACCAGAGACAGCAGACCCCCAGGGTAATCAGGCCTGGGACATAGAATATGCAAGATCCTGTGAGACCTGTTTGCTGGAGGATGTTATTAGGTTAGAATTTGAAGGCACAGGCAGGAAACCAAAACTAGCCCTTTGAGCCATGCAGTCTTTTCATATATTAAAACTCCAAGCTCTGCCCAGAATCACAGCGGGGGTTCTGTCTGCACCTTCGTAAGTCACCTACTTCTCTTGATCTTTTCTGCCAGACTGTGAATCCACAAACTAAGTCTGTATTCTTAATAAAAATCTGCTTGGTAATGGATACGGGGCGCTCTCCACTAGAGAGAGTGGCCATTCTGTCCCTATTGCCCCACAGGACCTGGTTGTCTCTGTGTATGTTTTTCCCGTGTTTCGACGAGCATCCGCAGCAGAGATGGATACTGCTGGCCGGTATCCACCACAAAAAATGTTTCCAAATTGTCCTCCAGAAAACTCATATTAGTTTAAATTTCTACTGGTTGAAAGAGAATAATTGTTTTTGAGGATCTTTAACAGTGCTGGATATTACTATTAAATTTTTATTTATTAGATGGATGAGTTAATAATTTTTACTCACTAAAATTTATATTTCTTAAACATTAATTTGTAAATGAAATTATAAGACCAAAAAATTCTGGCTTAGCCTTGATAGAAAGTATAGTTGAAAGCAGAGGCCCCACATTTCAGCAGCAGGAATCTTGGAAAGAAATATAATTGTTGACATGCATGGTTTGAAAGTATGAAGCACTGAGATAATTATTATATGACATTAAGAAGATGAGAGCAAAACTGAAAACTTGACTTTTTAGAGTATAAATATTAGCCAGTATTATACTGTATTGATGATGCTATAGCTTTGTAATATAGTTTGAAGTTAGGATGTATGGTGCCATGCTTTTGTAGTTCTTTCTCAAGATTGACTTGGCTATTTGATGCTTTTTTGAAGTTCCATATGAATGTTAGGATTGCTTTTTCTTTCTCTGTGAAAATGCTATTGGAATTTTGGTAAGAATTGAATCTGTAGGTTGCTTTTGGTAGTGTGGATATTTTAACAATATAAATTCTTCCAATTTATAAACATAGGATAGCTTCTCATTTACTTGTATCTTCTTCAGATTCTTTCATCAATGTCTTATAGTTTTATTTTCCCAGAGAGTATATGTGGTGTTCTCACCACACACAGAGAAAAGGTTACTATTGAGATGATGGGTGTGTTAATGAGCTTAATCATGGTAACAATTTCTCATTATATACATATATCAAATCATAATATTGTATACCTTAGATACATACAATAGTTAATCTGTTAATTATGCCTTGGAAAAAGTGGTTTAGCTCTTTGGAAAAAAAGTATAACTATTACTCAGGTTGGAGAATAAAGTTCTAGTCAATTTTTTCTTACAAATTTTTTTTGTCACCATGAATTCGGACCGGGCTAATTCATTTACAAGATGTTCTCCAGTGGCACACAGATCTTTAATCCTTGAGATTATTTTTAAAAACTTCTTTGGAGCAGAAAATTTTGTTTATTTAACATAGGTAATAAACAATTTATGTTTAAAATTTATAATATTTCACTATTTATTTGGATTATTTTACTTTATTATAATTAAACAGATCATATAAAAATTATTTTGGAAATACGTGGGTTATACAGTAGAAATATATGGTGTTTAAAGCAGACACATTTAAAAACCAAACACATTAAAATATAGACCATAACAAGTGTTGATGAAAATGTGGAAAAATTGGAACCTGTACACATTGCTGATGGGAATATATTTTACAAACAGGGCAGGCACTTTGAAAACAGTTTGGAAGTTTTTCAAAATGTTGGAAATATAGTTACTTCATGAACCAACTATTTCACTTCTAGGTATGTAACCGAGAGAAATGAAAATGGATATCCATATAAAAATTTGTACATGAACGTTCATAGAAGTATTGTTTATAATGGCCCAAAGTAGAAACAACCTGAATGTCCATTAACTGATGAATGTATAAACAAAAAGTGGCATATTAATATAGTGGAACATTATTTGGCAACAAAAATAATGCAGTACAGATACATACTATACCATGGATGAAGATTGAAAACATCATGCTAAATGAAAGAATCCAAAAGACAGTATGATGTATTATTCCATTTGAATAAAATGTTCAGAACTAGCACATCCTCAAAAATAATTAGCCAATCTAATCTATCAATATAGAAGGATAATAAATCATGAGCAAAGAGATTTATCTCAGGAAAGAAAGGCTGGTTCAACATTTGAAAATCAACTGTGTAATTTACCTTATCAACAGACTAAGAAAAACTAAAATCATCTCAATGGATGAAGAATAAAAGCATCTGACAAAATCAACATCCATTCATAAGAAAAACTTGAGCAAACTCAGAACAGAAGGGAACTTTCTCAACCTGATAAAGGACATCTACAATAAACTTAGAGCTAACATCATACCTAACAGTGAAAGACTGAATGATTTTCATATAAGATTAGAAATGAGTTAAGATGTCCACTGTCGTCACTCCTATTCATTTTTTCTAGGTTGGAGCCAGTATAATAAATCAAGAAAAAGGATAAAAAGCATACATACTAGAAAAAAAGTATAAAACTGTATTTTATTTGTAGGTGACATGAACAACCATGCCTAAAATCTCAAGAAATTTACAAAAAGATTACTAGAACTAATAAATAAGTTTAGCAGGATTTTACAATATTAGGTCAATATAAAAAATTCAGTTGCATTTTCATATATTAGCAATGAAAATTTGGAAATTGAAATTAAAGACAAATATAATTTATAACATCACAAAATCATACTACATAAGTGCATATCTCAAAAAAAATGTGTGGGGTCTGTATGCTGAAAAGAATAAAATACTGATGAATGAAATTGAAGAAAAGTTAAATAAATGGAAAGTGATACAGTGTTCATAGATTTGAAGTCTCAATATTGTTAAGATGTCATTTCTTTCCAAATTGAGCTGTAGATTCAATGCAGTACCTGTCAAATATAACGGGTTTTTTTTGGTAGAAACTGATAAGCTGATTCTAAAATTTATGGGGAATATGGAAAATGAAAATAGAATAGCCATAACAATTTTGAAAAAGGAGAACCAAGCTGAAGCATTCACTCTATCAATTTCAATACTTACTGTAAAACTGTACTATTTAAGAAAGCATTGGCAAAAGAATAGGTCTCTAGATGAATGTAAAAGAATAGAGTCTGGAAATAAACAAACACATATTAAATATATGTGTACTTTTAAAAATACTATTCATTTTTAACAAATGTGCAGTGGACAAAATATTATGTACATATTGGGAATCCATATGTAAGAAAGTCAACTTCTACTCACACCTTGTATCATAGTAAAAAAAATGCTCAAAATAGATAATATTCTTAAATTTAAAATCTAAAACTATAAAAGGTCCAGAGGAAAACATGGGAGAAAATATTTATGTTTGTTAGGCATAGATTTCTTAGACGTGACACTAAAAGTGTAAATCATAAGAGAAAAATATCAAGATAACCTCCCTTTAGTCACATACTGTAACATAACCTCTTTGTTATTTCCTTAACAGCACAGATCACCATATGAAAGTATCTTTCATATTTTATTGATTGCCTGTTAGACAACCTACAGGAACTTTAAAAATTAACACTTTATTTTTTAAAGCCAGTTTAGGTTCACAGAAAAAATGAGTGAAAGGTACAGAGAGTTTGCTTATAATGTCTGTGTCACCCCTTCCTCCCTCCACAGACACAACTTCCCCCAGAGCAGTACATTTGTCATGACTAATGAATCTACATTGACACATCACTATCACCATAAGTCCATAGTTTTCATTAGGGGTTACTCTTGGTGTTGTATATTCTATTGGTTTGGCAAAGGTATACTGACATGTATCAAGTCAGTAGTTTTGCCTTTCTCTGAATGTTATGTACAGGTGGTATACAGCCTTTTCAGATTTTCTTTTCACTAAGTGATGTGCATTTAAGGCTTCTCCATGTCTTTTCATAGCTTGATAGATCATTTCTTTTTAGTGTTGAATAATATTTCATTGTCTGGACATACCACGGTTTATTAAATAATTCACTTATTGAAGGATGAATAAAGATACTTTAATCACTTCTGTGCAGGTTTTGATGTGGACATGAGTTTTTAATTCATTTGGGTAAATTCTAAGGATTGCAATTGCTGGATTGTGTGATAAGAATATATTTAGTTTTATAATAAATTGCCAACTGTCTTCTGAAGTGGCTGTACCATTTCACATTCCCACCAGCAATGAATAGAGTTTCTGTTGCTTCATATCCTCTCCAGCATTTGATGTTGTCAATGTTCTGGGTTTTAGCCATTCTAATAGGTATGTAGTGGTATCTCACTGTTGTGTAAATTTGCAATTTCCCAATGACATAATGATGGTGAACATCTTTTCATGTGTTTACTTGTTATTTGTATATATTTTTTTGTGAGGTATATATTCAGATTGTTCATTTTCTTATTGCTGAATTTTAAGTATTCTTTGTATATTTTGGAGGACAGTTCTTTATCAGATACGTTTTTTTGTGAATACTTTCTCTTAGTTTGTCTTCTCATTCTCTTGACATTTTCTTTACAGAGTAGAAATTTTAAGTTTAACAAAGTCTAGCTTATAACTTTTTTCTTGAATGGATCAAGCCTTTGAGGTTGTATCTAAAGAGTAAAGATACCTGGGTTTTTCCTATACTATCTTCTAGGAGTTTTATAGTTTTGGTTTTACATTTATGTCTGTGAATCATATGCAGTTAATTTTTGTGAAGGGTGTGAGGTCTGCATATTGATTCATTTTTTTTACAAGTTGATGTCTAGTTGTTTCAGCACTGTCTATTGAAAAAAACTATTTTGCTCCATTGTATTGTCTTTGCTTCCTTGCCAAAGATTAGTTGACTCTATGTGAGTTTCCTTCTGAGCTCTTCATTCTGCTCCATTGATCTATATGTCTATTCTTTCATTAATACCACACTGTCTAGATTACAGTAGCTTCACAGTAAGTCTTAAAGTTGAGTAGTCAGCCATCGAAATTTGTTTTCTCCTTCAACATTGAATTGGCTAACCTGGGTCTTTTGCTTTTCCATATAAATTTTAAAATCAGCTTGTTGATACAAACAAAATAACTTTGAGAGATTTGGATTGTGTTGAATCTGTGGATCAAGCTGGGAAAAATGGACAACATTGAGCCTTCCTCTCTATGAACATGGAATAGCTCTCTGTTTATTTACTTCTTTATTTTTTATCAGAGTTTTGTAGTTATCCTCATATAACTTTGTACATATTTTGTGAGATATTTACCTAGTTATGTCATTTTTTCCTGTAGGGGACCAGTTTGTTTCAGTCTGGCAAATGTGACTCAGCTCTGTATAGAAAACCTACAGAAGCGGAGTGGTGGGCAGGAGCCAGACTGAGTTTTCCGTGGGAATCAGGCCTAGAAAATGTATACTGACTGTTATGACTTGCTCTTGCAAAAACTCCATCACCCTGGTCTAAAACAACAAATGTGTATTGTCTATCTTCAAGGTAATTTCCAAAGCCTGTGTGAATTCTCCCAAGGACAGAGCTAATCAGTTAATCACCATTCCCCTCTGCATGTTATTTTTATTTTCTTGATAATTGTACCTAAAATGTAGACAATAATATTCTATGTAATAGATAATAAATCTTTCTCTGATGTAAGACCTGAGAAAAACGATAAAAGCCTGTCTAGGCAAGGGTCGGGGCACTCTCCTCTTGAGAGAGTGGTGGAGGCACTCATGGACATGCTCCCCTTGAGAGAGTAGCCATGCTGTCCCCCCCTTTTCTCCATAAGACTGCTGTCTCCTGTGCATTTATTTCCTCTTTCAGCCACAATAGGCGGACTCTGCTGGCTGGAGTCCACTACATTTTTGAGTGCTAATGCAAATGGTAATATGTTTTTTGTATGTATGTATGTATATTGTTGACACTATTGCAGATATCCCCCATTTCCCCCACCCCTTGCTCCCTTCTACTCAGCCCCCACCTCCCAGCCTTCAACACATTGCAGTCTGTGTCTATGGGCTATGCATATACACATATATGCTCTTTGGATAATCTCTTCCAGTCCCCCCTCCCCCTCCCCTATGAGGTATGTCAGTCTATTCCATGTATCCATGCCTCTGGTTTTCTGGTTTTATTTTACTCACCAGTTAATTTTGTTCATTAGATTCCGTATATGAGTGAAATCATATGGCATTTTCCTTTCTCTGACTGGCTTATTTTGCTTAGCATGATATTCTGTAAGTCCATCCATACTGTTACAAAGGGTAAGTGTTCCTTCAGATTCCACTTGTTCATTGCTTGCATATAGGAAAGTGATTGACTTTCATATATTAACTTTGTATCCTGCAACCTTGCTATAATGGCTTATTAGTTCTAGAACTTTATTTTATTTTTATTTTTTAAGAGTTTATTTATTTGTTTTTAGAGAGAGGGGAAGGGAAGGAGAAAAAGGGAGAGAAGCATCAGTGTGTGGTTGCCTCTCACGCACCCTATGTTGGGTACCTGGCCTGCAACCCAGGCATGTGCCCTGACTGGGAATTGAACTGTGACCCTTTGGTTTGCAGGCCTGCTCTCAATCCACTGAGCTACACCAGCCAGGACTAGAACTTTACTTATTTTTATAGATACTTTTGGATTATCCTTATAAACAGCCATGTCATTTACAAATGAAGACAGTTTTATTTCTTTCTTCCCAGTCTATATATATTTTCTTTTTTTTTGTCTTGTCTTGTTGAATTAGCTAGAAATTCCAGTAAGATGTTTAAAGCAGAGGAGAGAGGTTACATCTTTGCCTTGTTCCCAATCTTAATGCAAACACTTTATTAAGTATGCTATTGGCCCTGTGTTCCTCTATAGGTATTCTTTATTGAGTTGAGGAAGTTTCTCTCTATTCTTAATTTGATGAGAGTTTTTAAAACCATGAACAGATATTGAATTTTGGCAAATGCTTTGCCTGCATCTATTCATATAGTTTTGTGATTGTTCTTTAGCCTGTTGATGTGATGAATTACATACATTAAGTGATTTTTGAATGTTGAACCAGCCTTGCACACCTGCGATAAATCCCATTTCATTGTGGTCTATAATTCTTTTCATACATTGTTAGACTGATTTGTTAACATTTTGTGGAAGATTTTTCCATCCTTGTTCATGAGAGATATTGGTCTGTAGTTTTTTTGTAATGTCTTTGCCTGGTTTTGGTTTCACGAGAATGCTGGCCTCATGTGATAAGTTAGGAAGTGTTCCCTCTGCTTCTATTTCCTGAAAGAGATTGTAGACAATTGGCAAAACTTCTTTCTTAAATGTTTGATAGTATTCACCAATGAACCCATTTGAACTTAGTGCTTTCTGTCTTGGAAGGTTATTGATTTTGTATTTTATTTTTTTAATATCCATAGACCTGTTTAGATAATGTACTTTTGATGAGTTTTGGCAGATTGTGTCATTCAAAGACCTGGCTGATTTCACCTAGATTATTAAATTTATAGACATAGAGGTGTTGATAGTATTCTCTTATTATCTTTTAATGCCCATGATTGCCTATAATGATTTCCCTGATTTTATTTTTGTGTCTCCTTTCTTTTTTATGTAGTTAGCCTGACTAGAGGCTTATGATTTTTTCAAATAGCCAATTTGGGGCTTTATTGATTTTTCTCTATTGATTTCCTATTTTTAATTTAATTGTCTTTTTTATTTACCATATTTTGTTGTGTATAATGTACACCCACATTTTGGTACACATTATACACTGGATTATTATACCCATGATATGTTGTTATATCATACCCATGTATAATGCACATCCTTATTTTTCCCTCAAAAATTTGGGCAAAAAGTACACATTATACATAGCAAAATATGGTAACTCTTATTTTTTTTTCTCCCATTTGTTTCTTCCTATCTGGTATTCAGAGCCAGAAATTATGGGAACTTCTCTTCTTGGCACTGGAACCCTGGGTTGGGGAGCCTGGTATGGAGCTGGGACCCCCTGATCCTTATAGGAGATCTATACAGCCAAGACATTCTTTTCAGTTTGTAACCTCTACATGTGGGTATGGGATCAGCCTGTTCTGCATCTTGCCTTTTTTATCAGTCTCAAAGTGTCTTTAAAAAAAAAATTATAAGACTTCTGTTCAACTAGACTTCAGGAAGTTCTCAATCATGATTGTTCTGTAATTTAGTTGTAATTTTGTGTGGTTGTGGGATGAGGTGAGCATAGTGTTTACCTACACTGCCATCTTCACCAGAAGTCTCAGTGCTAGAAACTTTTAAAGATATTATTTAATGCTCACAATAGTCCTAAAGGTAATCAGTATTTTTTTAATGCACACATGAGAAAAGAAGGATATCAAGGTAAAAATAACTTGCTCAAGGCTGCACACTTTTTAAAAATGGGAGAAATAGGTTTTAAGATCAGATCTTTAGGGTAAAAACTCAAGATATGTATATATAAATAAATTTGTAGTAGACATACAGAATCATATAGAGATTGCAACATTACAGAAATTTTGAGAAAATTTTATGCCTTAAAATATTTCTGGGGTGATGTATTTTGTTTACAAGAAAATGGGATTGCCTAGTCAGATAAAGGCAATGATTTACCCAGAAGTAGAGAATCTTAAAAGCAGCGAGAGAAGAACATTTAGTTGCCTCTTTTTAAGGGAGCTCCTACAATACTGGTGGCTAATTTTTAAACAGAAGAAATTGGCAAGAGATATTCAAAGTGATGAAAAGCAAGAAACTATTACTAAGATTACCCAGTAAGGCTATCATTCAGAATCAAAGGACAGATGAAGAGCTTCTCAGACAAGAAAAAGCTAACAGATTTCATTACCACCAAACAAACAAACAAACAAACAAACAAGTAGATATTTGTTGGTAGGTGAGGAGTAATGAGACTGGTTCCATCTCAGTAGTCAGTATTGGTCTATGATACAGACTTATACAGTTGCCTGGCCCTTTTAAATGCCTATATATTTTGTCACTTATGAACTATTCCCAATGAAGATTGACATACTGGCACAAACAATGTTCCCCTCAGCTCTTAAACCTGATATAAAAATGGTTATCATATTTAACCCAATTTAGATTATCTGTGCTTAATACCCCTTCATTCCTTTATTCCTTATTTTAAAAACTGTTGCTTGACTTCCTTTAGGAGGTAGAGACTGTGATCCAGGAAACCTGTTAGCCTAGTGATAGTGACATGGGTTTAAATTCTATAGGTTTTAACCCCTAAAGGCAAAGAGCTTACTGCAGCAGAGATGTCTTTAATATTTGATAGTGGGAACTTTCTAAGAGACTGAATGGGGAAAAATCTTCACAAAGTAATAAGGAAGCATTGTATTTTGGATATTATTTGCAATATTAAATTGTGCCAATAGATGGAGAAGTTGTTCCATATAAATCAGAAGGCTTGGCTCCTCTATGAGGAATAAAGAAATTCAGGTTTTTGGCAAGTTGAAAATTAATATACTCAATGTGAATGTAAAGCAGAAAAACTGGGTTACTTATAAATATTAACAAGAAATAAGTTTAACAGAGGAGAAGAACTTCACTAATTTCAATTATATGTACATGAAACCATTATTACCTGCAATTATTTGCAATTTGGTCATAAATAAATTATTTATTTATGAAAAATATATGTAATACAAAACTTACCCTTTTAACTGTGGCACTTTTAGATCTGTACATATGAATTTATATATGTATGTGTTTATGCCTCATCTTGTAAAAAAGTGTTTTAAACGATGAATTGAAAAAGAAAGAATGAAATGAAGCCAGGGTAATAGCAGGCCTTGAGTTAGGCTGAAGATCTGGCCTGGAACTTCTAGCAGCTAATGCAAGTAGGGAAAGAGGATCAGTTGTGTGATCTAGCATCTATAATATAAAAACATGCCAGGTGCTAGGAAAGCTATAGTGATTCTTAATATTAATATCAGGAGTTATATCCCTTGGGGACTCAAGAGGACAGTACTGTGTAATGCAATAGATAATATCCTTACATTAACAAAATGATGCTTTTCACAAGATTTCTTGTTACAGTGTCAGCTGGTGGATAATACCACAGTACTATTCAGTTAAAGTATTCTGAGGTAGGGAGAGGGTAAACACCATGTACCCCAAAATATTCCTGTAGTGTAACTTTCTTATTATATAATTTAATTGAACAATACAATTTAAAATCTATCAATCCTTAATAAATATCATTTCTCTGAGTGGTTTGATATGGATGAAAGGTTGCTGTGAACACAGTAACTGAGACATTGTAGGCAGAACAGTTTTCCCTGAGCCTGGTAGGTGGTGAGGCCTCCCTGAAAGCCATTTATGATAACCCTAGACCATGTACAACCCTCAGCCAAAGAGCACAAAATACCTGGTATAGTTGACTTGTGTGGATATCTTTGTGGCATGTTAAATGCAGTGGTGTTTTCCAAAAGTCTTTTGAACTGGAATAGCCTTGACATCCCCTTCTGAAGGCTTCCATCTAGCCTCAAGTTTGCTCCTTCATCCTGTTCCCAACCTCTGTGCACAAGGCTCCTATGTCCTCCTTGTGTTTCTAGACTACCTCTTGACATCTTCTCTTGTGCTGTTGGGACCTTCACTGTTTGTGATGTTCCAGAGAACACTATTACTGTGGACCCTGAAACCCTAGGCAGACTCCCATTGTCCCAACCTTTCTAGAGTACTACTGCCCAGATCAGGTTTCCCTCTCCAGATAGAAAGATTAGACTACAACCATTAGGTTTTGTGGCTTCATTCTCTACCAACTTTCCCTAATATCTGTAAGTTTTGTGACACATTTATAAAATTTTCAGAGCAGATTCAGGGTTGGAAGTTGATTTGATGAAGTTTCTGCAGCTCCATCTACTCATCACTTGGTTGATTCACATCCATACCTTCTGCTTTCAAATATGAAATTGTAGGAGGGTGCAGCCAGAGGGTCTTCCCAAAAAAGGATTTGTAATGGGGTTCAGAACTTAAGGTGTCCAGGAAATATTAGAAAGATATATAGGATGTCCTCACCCTCCACCACAGGCGTGAGTTGGGGGAAGGGACACAAGGAGCAAGGCCATTTAGAGCTGTTTTGCGTAGCAACTAATCTTTGCAGCTAACCTCTGGCATGGTCATTTAACATATCTATAACCTTTAACTAGTTGCATAGATATGTTAAATAGCTGTGGCCAGGCTCTGAGCCAGGGAGATGGAAGGAATTTCCCCCCAAGATGTAACTGGGAGGCAACTCCCCCTAGTTACAGCACCTACATGAGAGCTTGGAGATGATTGGCTCCACGACATGGGGCCACCCCTGCGCAGACTCATGATGGAGCCCAGTAAAGCTGGAAGGATATTTAAACCCAGACTTGGCAGCCATTGAGGAGAGAGCCGTGCGGTTTTGGCTGAGTGGAGACTTCTGTGGCCATGTAAGGAGGGAGCCATGTGGCTGTGGCAGTGGGGAGAGGATCACACACTTTTGGCACAGAGGGTCCCCCCCCTCCCCCGCAGCCATGAGAAGAATCACCACACGGCTTTAGCAGAGAACCACCATGTAGCTTAAGCAAAGAATCACCACGCAGCTTCAGCAGAGAACCACCATGCAGCTTTAGCTGGAGATCCTGGCAACACAGCTGATGGTGCTGGGAACCGAGGAAGGCCTACCAGCTGAGCACAGATTGCTGGTAAGAACTGGGAGCTGCCTGAGCCATGGACTTCTATTTCTTTTCCTGAGATATGGTACCCCGGACTGGGCAAAGGGGGGAAGGAAGGACCATGTGTGTTTATGGGTGTTTTAAGGGACTTTGGGATTTTGACAAAGACATTAAGTCATTACTCTTAGCCTGTATAACTTGAATAAATAACTCCTTTCCTTTGCACTAATCCCTAACATGGAGAGCTATAATTCTCTGGCTTAGGGAAAGGCAAACCTAGTATAGGGGGACCCCAGGAGAAACAGGGGTCAATTCGGTAGCATTGTGGGACCCTCTTCCCTGGTGACCAGTCGGGGAGGATCATGGGACATCACATGCGCAGTAGCTTTAAAGTAATGCAACTACTTGTACATGCGCAGTAAAGCCCACCAAAACTAGCCAGGAAGGATCTGCTCTATGAGAACAGAGTCCCTCCAGCCCATGAGGTTAATCTCTGCTTGGAGTTGGCCTGCTGCCAACAACATGTTCTCTTCTATAAACTCTGGGTGTTCGGTTCAATTCTTTGTTCCGATCACTAAGAACCTGGTTACCTGTGCCCACCTGTGACAAAATCACTGCAACTTCAGGATGGAAATGACCAGAGGGAATTTATCCACCTGCTCAACCACACACACAAGTGCCTTCCTACATCCAGCCTCCCTCTTTTCTCCATTGGAGTGCAAATTCTACTCAATGGAATGTTGCAGTAATTTTGCATTCTATATCCTGAGGATATTCTAAGGGTGTATTTTTACTTATATTTTTGCACACTAGTTGGGAGAAGGTGCCTGAATTGTTTTGTTTCCATTAACCTTTTTCTGAGAAATTACTGACCCTGAATATTGGAGCTGCAAATGGATTCTTTTAACAAGTATTCTGTCAGGATGCAACCTCTGTCTATGATGTGGCTTTTAGTCTGCAAATGCTTCCTCTTAATGCATCGATTCTCTTAAGTATTTATTGGAGTGACTTTACCCATAATAGGATTTTAGGAATATTTCTGTCTCTGCTGTTTTAGGAAACCTACAGTCAGAAGAATTTACAGTTCACTTGTTTTTATGGCTAGTGGTAGCTACTTAAAACCTTCCTTCTCTCTCCTACCTGCTTGATAGCTTCCCAAATCAATGTTTCTTCTGATTCCTCCACAGACTTTGTCTTAATCCTATGCACTCAGTCTTAAGTGAGAGATAATTTGTATTTTGACCTATTTTTCATGGTTCTGTCATCCTTGAAAAAATCATGCATATTCTTTCTTAGTTCAGTGAAAAACAGAGTTGTGTCACTATCATTTAGCTTTGAGTTGGAGACTGTGTGTTGTGATAAAGTAGGAACTTGATTTTGATTTTATATTATTCGAATGGGAGCCTTTTACCATTCACTGCAACACTAATGTCTGTTGAAATAGCTCTTCCATGTTACCATTAGAGGACAGATCCAGACTGGATTTACTTCTAGAAAGCAAATTGACTGAGCAGCCACAACTTGCAGCATTGGATCATTCGTTATGTTCAGGTGATGTTACCAACAACTCTGGACCCTGAGGCGGCACACCCGTGGAGGCCAGTTCCATGCAGGCTGTCCAGTCCTCTGAGGTTTTCAGTGGTCAGGTCTCACCAGGGATTGGGGTGAGGTGGGGGTAGTACAAAATCCCAATATAGGGGTTTGTTCTCATTATAACCTCTACTTTAATTTTTGTCTTTATTTTCTATTGTGGTATGAATTAAAAGCAACAACAACAAAAAGATCTATTAATAAACAGCTCTTGGTTCCTCTCAGTGAGTTCATTTTGAAAATCCTTGGACACTCGGGTATATATTTTCATAGGGGTGTATGTGTGCATGTGTCTGTGAGCATGCACACGTGTGAAAATTGGGGGGCAGGTAGGGCCACAGAAAAGAGACAGGACCTTGAGACACTGGAGTGGGAAGAGGATAGAATCAAAGTGAAAAGTAAGTGCTCCCTAAAGCCTTGCTGGAGAGTCAGCCCAGAAGCAGAATGAATGGCATTTTGTACTGCCCCCGCCTCACTCTGAACTGCTTGCAATTTTCTGACTCCTAAACCTGAGTTACTGGTGACAAGTGAAATGTAGCACCCTGTTTTCTAGATCCCAGGTTCGACTGCAGTGAAAGTACCTTGGCTTTTTTCAGAAAGCTGAGCAGGACTGACTCCAGATGGTACCTGCAGGGTGCATTGTAACCTCTCTGCACACATTACTTGTATTTGCATTTGTAAGGTATAATCTGTTGTGAAGCAAAATGCTGACTGAGAGGGGAAGCTCAAGGAAAGACCCATTAGCATAACAATATCATATTGGTTTTGGTTGTATTGGGAACAAGTGGTAGCTGGAATGCAGACAAATTCAAATTCAGGCAAACAGCTTTCACCTGGTCAGCGAAATGTGTGCTTGTGTGGCAGCAGCTAGCAGGTTCTTCTAGAGAGGATAATTTCCCATCATCTCTTTGTTTTGTAGGGTGGGAATTTGTCAATTTTGGTGTCATTGACTCCTCCTTATAGCAAGAGCAGCCTTGAATGAGCAAGCTTGATCAAGGGAAGAAGGAAGGGGAATTTCTATATGAGAATGACATCTACAATAAATGAGTCTGAGAAACAATTAGGTAGTGGAAGGAACGGGTGAGAGGGGAGAGAGATGCAGTGAACAAAGGGAACAAAAAAAGAAGGGAGAACACATGTATCTTACAAAGACATCGTAATGAAAATAAAGAGAAAGAGAACAGACATGGAAGACAAATAATTCAAAATGAGATAAAAATTCAACACCTTCTTTACTAAGAGGTGATGGAAACAAGAGAAATATGGCGAGTATGACTCCTGGACCTCACAAGACAAGTAGAGGCCATGAATATGACTTAAAAATCACACACAGGGAACACTGCACAGAAAATGGTGCTATGTGTCACCCACATGGACATTAAAACAGTCTGGGTCCAACACTCTGCAGAAACAGGGCAGAGAAGTGCCAGGAGGTGGTGGTTGGGAGCTTGAGTCTGTGTTACCTGCCCACATGCTCTGCCCTGCAGAACCAGTCCTGTTTCACAGGGCACACTGGGCCTAGTTTGAAGAGGTATGAGGAAGGAATGGGAGCTGTCTTTTGTCTGTTGGGTATGAGAAGAGTATAGGGAAAGGAGGAGCAGAAAAAAGATATCATATAGCTTATCTTTACATTTCTACTTCCTCATTCTAAAATCATAAAATGTAATAGTACCTAACTCTGAGCATCCTTGTGAAGATTAAGAAAGTGTTAAATTAATTAGACAAGGATGCCATTAGATTGATGTGGCTCTAGCCCCCTGGTAGCTACATAACCAAGTGAAATCCAAGCCTGTTAATGCCTAAAGTTAAATGTAAACTTAAGGAAAACTAATCATGGACAACCAATGAAGCTTTAAACTAGAGCCAATCAATAACTTACTCACTTTCCTTTCATTTTTCCTCTATAAAAATCTCGCTCAGCTTCTGTTGGTAGAGCACTCCTAACTACCAGTTTGGCACTGCCTGATATGAATTGATTTTTGCTCAAGTAAACTCTTAAAACTTTTTAAATGCCTCAGTTTATCTTTTAGCAATAGCTAATACAGCAAGGTTCCTGGCTCAATCAATGTTAGCTAATTTTTGTACCCATAAATATGGTCTTTAAAATGTACAAAAATATTACTAATATAGCAGTTTTATTAAGTAAAAGCATAAGTTACACAGTACTATTCACAGCAGAAAACACACACACAAAAATCACACACACATATGAATACAAAGGAGGAATTGCATTAAAATTTAAAAGTCATTTACTTTTGATAAGTGGATCATTGCTAATTTATTTTTCTTCCTATGCTTGTTTGTATTTCTACAGTGAAATGAGTACCTTTTGTAATAAGAAACACATTATTTAAATAGCTGCAAGAATCAGTGCCAACAATCTTTTCTTGTGCTTCCCCACATATGGATTCAAGACAGTTTAACATCAGTCCTTGTTCTTACCTCTCCCCAAATGAGGACTCATTCTAGTTGGGAGCTTTGATGGCCACTCCACTGGTGCCTTCTAGCTCAGATAGATTAGCACATTCACATTTAGCTGGGAGAAGTTATTCTGTCCTGTCCTTTCACCTGTGCTTTAAGAAAGCCACCTAAAATTTGTAACAGAAGACTTTACTCACTCACAACTGTGTTGGTTAGAGGAGACAGAATTGCAGGCAGGCTTGGATCAGGCATGACTTTCCAAGATCTGCAACAGGAAGGCTAATTATTGGGAGGGTTGTCTCTTTGCACATGGTTTATTAATCTGTGGGCATTGCCATAAAAAATTGGCTTTTAGCTGAGGCAACCTCCTGAGGTGGCTCAGTGGAGCAGCTGCTGTAGACTGGAAAGTATCACTCTCTAATGGGGTATGCATATGAACCACCTGGGGATGTTGAGAGTGCCTGAAAGCAAATATTTGTCAGAGGAGCAAAGCTTTCCCTGGACTCTTTGGGAATGGAAGATATCATGTTGTGTTTCCATTGCCTTTTTGCTAAAACCCAATTGATAGCATTGTATGATATAATGAAATCAGGGTGAGTTTTAGCAGTGAAAATCACTGCCAAAGGAGGAGCAGGAAGGAGGGTGGTGATGTTGCATCCAGTGGCTGCTGTAGTAAAATTAAAAATTAAGGACAGAAGCAAAAAAAGAGTAAAGAGTTAGATGTCTGTATGTGTGAATTGCTCTCCGCCTCAGCTTAAGCACTGCTTCATGTTTTGATCATCTTTGACATATTTTGATTTTGGGCAGGGATTCAGCCTTGTCCATTATACCAGAAGCTGTGTATGTAATAGAGGCATCACATGCAATGACAGGCTTGTAGAGAAGGCGGTCTGCACGGAAACAGATCAAACAGGAGCATAGCCATTGAAAAGTACACCAGGGGTTATTGTTTGTATCCTACTGATCAGGGTCATGTTCAACTGCTGTCCGGGTATGTATAACAGTTAGACCAACCTCCCATGTAGTCTGGATCTTAGGTGAATGGGCAGCCTGTATTAGGAAGCTTCCTGAGCAAGGAGACCAGGACTGGGGATACAGAATCCTGAATACTGGCACCTCAGGTTGTTTAAGCCTTGGGCATAACTCTGATCTTTTGTCAGAAACTGACAGTTCATGACAACTGAGAGCTGAGGCGCAGGGATTATTCACTCCCTTTATTCCTCATTCTTCTTCTGGCTATTGCCAGCTTGTTATCAAGGCTCCCAGGAGGCAGAAGGAAGAAGAAGGAGGGAAAGTCAGGGCATGGTTTTCCTCCTTCTTTATTAGTGGTTCTGTTAAAAGATATTTGGTGATGGGGAAACCAATGGCAGGAATGAACAGGTGTTGGATAATTTTAGGTATTAACTTATCTCTCTACCTTCATTTCCTCTATGACTCACTGTAAGTACCAATGAACACTTTTTCATACATGAGGGTAAAGGCCTATAGCCTTGAATTATACATTTGATGTAGAATATTTACATTAATTCATTTGTGTGTCCATTGAGATTGATGAGCAGTTTGGCCACTTAAGTGTTATTCCACTTTGATTTTGCTGAGCTCTCTAAATGTGCTCTGTGTTGATTGATGGATAAATCTATATAAAACATTCACTGCATGTCTACTATGCACCAAACCCTAGACCTGGCCAAGTACAGTTTGCCTTTATGGAACTTAATTTCTGTCTTTGGTGAAAGAATTGATGTGCCTCTATCATACTGTGACATAAGAAATATATGTTTAGTCTTTGCCCCCAGCTCCTAGCACAGAGTTTCTAAAACTTGTAATTTTCTAAGGATGATAAGAGCATTTTTTTGGTATGTTAATCTGAAGTTAAAAAGCTGAGAGGGGAAAAATGGGGACAACTATAATTGAACAACAATAAAAAAAATTTTAAAGTAGCTGAAATAAGAGGAAATGATATTTATTTGCAATCAAAGAACTGCAATTAGGGGAACACAGATCCAGGAAGAAACCCAAATAGTGTCCTGATTACAGGGTGAAAGCAAGGGGCTTTTATGAGAAATATAATAAAAATAATTACATAAAAAACTCCTATTGGTGCTTATAAGCTGACTGTGCCCCACAACCAATCAATGCTTAATCAATCAAAGTAGACTGGATTCATTTGTTCAACAAATAATGGTGCCACCTCTCAAACCAGTGTGGTTATAGGACAAGTGTGAACACCACAAAGAATACCCTTTTTACTGATATTCAGCTACTTTTCTTGAATAAATACTTGGTCATTGTACCTTTAGTTAATTTATAGAGCTCTGAAAAATTTCATATTGACTTTTTTATTGCCAATGTTCTCATTGCTTTCATGGGGGAATAGATTTTTGGAGGTTCTTACCCCACCATTCTCCAAGTCCCTTCATTTATACTTTGTACTTTTATTAGTATTAAAAGTCAATAAGATTAAATGGGCTCCTATAGACCCACACAACTCTGCATACATGGGACAATGACACTATGTAGCTGCCTGGCATGAATGGTTTACAGTAATGAGTGTCTGAGCACTGGCTGTTTTAGCTGGAACTTTTCTTAACCTGGAGAGGAGCGAACAGTTGAGACCTGGAAGGAGATCCAAGGGAACAGCACTGGCGAACAGCAGTGATTACATGCATGTGGTTTCTGGGTAAGTGCTGAATGCAAATCACTCCATAGCTACGGCTCATTTTTGTTTCATTTCACAGTATAAAAATATATTGAACTATCAGAGTTCTTGCCTAGACTTTTTTAAAAAATGTAAACTTGGATGTTTATGCTTAGTGCTACACCATACACTTTGCTTCCTTAAGTTTTCTCCTGGGACCTACTCCCTTCTTTGCCTTCCTCTTATTTGACAGTGTCTGAAATTCCACCAGTGACCTAGTCCCCATCTCTCTCCTTCAAGGCCCAGAGTCCACAGTAGTGAAGTCAGACAGTATTATGTGAATTGGGTAATACTTGCATAGATGACTAGTTTTACAGTTATTAACTTCAAAGGATCAAGCAAGCGAGCCTAGAGCAAAGGATACTAAGTAGTTGTACAAGAAGGCCAATTTGAGTTCAAAATAAAGACTTATTTCTGACAACAAAAGCTTTAAATCTAGCTTACTTGCCATCTCCTGTTTTCCTCATTTTCCCTGATAGAGTGACTTTCTCTTGCTGTAGCACGTGCTGTGTTTCTGCCTTTTATCACCTCATTTCCTTATAGGTATTTATTTATATTTGTATCTACCCAAGTAGTTCTCAACCAGGGGCAATTCTGTCCCCCAAGGGACATTTAGTGATGCTTGGGAGTATTTTTGATTGTCATCATTACAGAGGGGTGTGCTACTGGCATCCAGGGAGTAGAGGCTATGGGTATTACCAAAATTATGCAATGGATAGCAGAGTTCCTACAAGAAAGTATTATCCCTCCCCCAAAGCCAGCATTGCTGATGTCGAGAAACCCTGCTCTAGTCCATGATATTTGAGGGCAGAGAGATTGCAGCTAGGCATATAAGACATAATAAATGGTAAACAAGTTACTTGAAGAATATAGTTTATTAATTTCTTGTCATTCTTAGTTGCAACCAATGGTTCAAATGGTTTGAAGGCTTCAAACTATGTATTTAATCCACCCTCTACTAGGTTAGTTACTTACTGAAAGGGAAACCCAGAAAGATCAAACAATCCATTTATTCCTGTGAAGAAGTGTCATAAACATGAAAAAAACAACTGGAGGGGCACTGGGGGCAAGCTGAGAAATGAAATTCATCTACCATTTCTTTCGAAAGGTATCAATCAGTCTTACCTTAGCTAATGGGGCTGGCAGTCCTCATTAATCAGCATAGGCACAGTCTCTTGTCTGAGTTTCTTTTACTTTTCCATGTGGCCCTCGAGGTGAACTTGATTTACTGCTCTCTGTTCTGGACAGAGTCTCAAGATAGCATAATATGGAGAGACACACACAGCCAGGCAGCCAGTGCATGATGACAGAGGGGTGGTAGGGAAGCTGGAATGGAAGAGAAACTTTCTGCATTCAATTTATTCCCATGTGTAAAGACTCCATGCTCGTGTTGTTTGGAGAAAAAAGACAGAGTGTGAAGAAAGAGACAGCTGAGACTCTGCAAATCCGTAGGCAGTGGATGCTTCTGTCGGGTGCTGCAATTCCCAACCCCCCAGATTCTGCTTTTGGAAACAAAGTGAGCACAGGCCTGATAACATATATGCACCTCCTGCACCTATCAGTGTCCTGTTGAATATGTGTGTGCACAAAGCAACAGCAGAGAACTCAGAATTGTTTGATGAAGGGACTTGTGTAAAAGGAATTAATGAATATGTGACTTATGAGGAGATATGGGCTTGCATAATGACCCAAGTAGTAAGTTGTGTTATATATCTAGCATTTTCTGTTAAACCTTTGAACATCTTTTTGGAAGGTTCCATTTTCTGTGGTGTTGGTCATAGAATATGTTTGGTTCTCAAATATTTTAAGCACAAGTTGAAAATGTAAATTCTTTGTCTTTACCCACAGAGACTTTGATTCAGGAGATCTGGCAAGGCAAAAATAATTTTGATCAAGATTTCAGGTACCTTGGAGGAAGGTGGTCCACACAGTGCTGGAACGACCTCTTATGTTTGAAGAATTATTTATTAAAGGTTATAAAAATGCACATGATAGATAATGGGTATTGTTTCTGTTGCTCTTCAGATGAGTTTTTTTGTAATTTGTTTTGGTAGATTGACAACTGGCACTGCTAAGGTAGAGTGAATTATTCCTCACTCTCTGGAAACTTCATGAAACTCTTATTAGATGCTTCATTGTACAGTACAACTGCACTCTTCCTACATCTTGAGCTACAGAGTAACCCAGGTTTGAGTTGATTTCTGTCCACCAATGCTATCAATGGGGAGCACATGGGATTGAATGAAACCTGAGCTCACCCCTATGCAGAAATCAGACTCTAAAGACAGATTTCATGGAAACAATATTTAATTCTGTCTCTGCATCATTCAGAATCAGTTAGGGCTGTTATTTGCAAATAAGAGAATCCACTCTATTCAATTAATGCACAGAAGTGATTTTATTAAGAATGTAAAAGCATTCACAGAACTTCCAGGTGGGCAGGACTTCCTGAAGTCAGGAATGGTGATCCTGCTGCCCTGCAATGGGAACACACATAGCAACTCATGCTGCGGGGACTAGGATGGAATGCTACAACCATTGTGTCCTTTACTCTCCAAACAGGATATTTGCTCCACCACTTTGCCAAAAAGATAGGGTGTATGTGGATCTTGCTTCCTTGTATTTCTCTCATCTTGCTTCAAAGCTTGTTTCATGCAAGTGCATCTGATTATAGAATCTAGTCACATGCCTGCCCAGTTGTATGTTGAAGCTGGCTCAAATCAGCTTCTGAAAGCTGACTGTCCAATTTCAATGATCCTATAGTTTAGCTAAGCAAAATAAGCCAGGCAGTGAAAGACAAATACTGTATGATCTCACCTTTAACAGGAACCTAAACAACAAAACAAACAAACAAGCAAAATATAACCAAAGACACTGAAATAGAGAACAGGCTGACAGTGACCAGAGGGGAGAGGGGAGGGAATTTCAGGGGAAAAGGGGAAGGGTTTACAGGAACACGTATAAAGGACATATGGACAAAAACTAGTGGGGGGGGGTGGAAATGGGAGGGAGGTGGGGAGGGCTGGTGGGGTGGGCTGGGATGGGAGTAAAAGACAGAAAACTGTACTTGAACAACAATTAAAATAGAATAAAAACTAAAAAAATAAAATCTTTAAAAAAATAAAAAAATAAAGAGATAAAACTACTGGTAACTTGAAATAGGCATAATAAGAGTATTCACATAGAAATTGGCAGATGCTGCAAATCAGGGCTTTTTACACTCTTGGAAAGCTGATTGTGAAACATTTACCTCCACATCTCTGCAAAGGATGCTGGGTAATTTGGTCTCTCATATCTTTGTGATGTATAAAATTCTGTAGACACACAGGAGTGCTCTGCTAAATATACTGTGCAGGCACTAAAATGGCAATATATTGGTGTCAAGTTTTCCTTCAAATGACTCGCTCATCAAAGTATCTTTTGATGTCTGATAATAGAGAGTGAGAGAGAACAACAACTATTCTTCAGGTTATACTCATATTTTAAAGCCTTGTCTCTTCCATTGGTCACACTGCCAAGCAACTCTGTTTTCCCTGAAATAGCTCTGACTGTTCATATTAAAGGACAAAAGAGAACCATGTGGCCTTTCAAAACATTAATGTGCAGCACTGGGCTATGACCATTCTGAGTATAGTACTCTTCTAGTGTTGGGTCTCCAGGAAGTATTCCCCAAAGAAAAGTAGAGAGAATAGACTCCAAAGATAAAGTGATGATGGAAATAGCCACATAGCAATTATGAGAGAGATGTAGCAAGGGGCACCTTTAGCCCTAAAAAAAAAAAAAAAAGCATAACAAAGGGAGGGACTTACTGGTAGACTTAAAAGTGGAAAATCCTGTTGATATAAGAATCTTATCATTGGAAGTGAAGGAAACTGAGCAGCTTAGGGTGTGAAAGTAGAGCTACCATTGGAAGTATTAGTAAATGTTGAGAACGTGTAGATCCCATGCCCTTTTCCTCTCCCACATTCTCATCTTCTCCAGGCACCAGGAAGACTCTGGGGCCTTCAAGGAATGCAGGAGTTCTAGCCTCACCCAGGACAGAATCTCATCTTTATAGGCTAGACCTGCACCAGGGCAGCCCCCAGCTGAATTTTTGTTAAACACAAGCATTCCAGGGATGTTACCCTTGCTGCAGACACAGAGAGCAGTGGCCAGGCTGTGGTGATGCCCAGCTAGGGGTGGCAGAGATATCGCAGGAGCCTAGGAGTAGAGACACAGCTCTAGGTTCTAAACCCAGGGTTTTGAAAGAGACACTGTGAGGACACACAACCTCCTCTTAGCCATAACAGACTCTTCCTCAGTGATGACAGTGCCAGCAACTGCTGTGATGGGTACGAGACGAGACAGACTACCCATGTCAGTGTTGGAAGATGATCTGGGGCATCAGTGCAAAGGCCCTGGAGGGTAATAGTCACTTCATTCACTGCATATAAAAGTAACATAAAAATATCATGGATCATAAAAGAAATATGTGTTTTTGTAAAAAAATTTAAAATACTGATAAGTATAAAGAAAATTTTTAAATTAGTATAATCTTGCCACTCTAACATTTTTGGTTTATCCTTTCAGTCCTTTTTTCTATGTGTTTATATTTGGGTTGTTGTTAAGCTCATATTATGTGTTCTGTAGGCTTTATTTTTTCTTAACCTCCTATCACAAATATTTCTATATTGTTTTTATAGTCATCATTTAAAATAATTGCATGATTCTCCATTATATAAACATACACACATATATTTACATATATACCTATTTACTTACATATCTATATCTATCTATCTGATCTGTCTTATCCACTATAAGTAAGACTGGGATAAATATCATTCTGTGCACATTTATGATTATTTCTTTAAGTTAGATTTCTGTTAGATAAAAATTAAGTTTAAGTTAGATAAAAATAACATTAATACATATTTTAAAGTATGTCGATATGACTTTCTCAACTGACTTTATAAGTTATCATCAAGTTTAATGTGTTGTGCACAGCCTAATATTGTGGTTAAGATTGGGCTTTGAAGCCAGAAAGAAGTTTATTTGAGTTCTAACTCTGCTACTTTCTAGCTGTCTCGTCTTGGGCCTCTAACCCTCAGTTTTTCATCCATAAGTAGGAATAGAAGTACCTGCCTTAGAGGATTGTTACATGGAGTAAGTAAAAGAATATATGCAAAGCCCTCACTCAAGACCAGGCCCACTGAAAGTGTCTGCACACTTCACATGCCAGTACACATGCTCTTGGCCTCACCTCTGATGCTGACACATGGTGTGGGTGCAGCCTAAAAGCTCCTTACTGTTCTCATGGCCTTTGCAGGGCTCCTTTGATACCTGCAGAGGGCACACCTCGGTGTGCAACTCAGAAGTGCAAGATACTAACATCCATTGGGTTGACCCTTGATCATTAGGAGAAGGTGGTCCATGGTTGAATCCTTTCCTCTTCCTTCCCTGGGGGGATGGTCCTGAGAAATGTTTCACAAACTGCCAGTAGATCCTTCAGGATAGAGTGAGCAGCAGTCAGTTTTATCCTACAGCCTGGGGTTGGCTTTTACCACTCCCAAGCCACTCCCCATTCCCCCACTTCTGCTTTCTTGGGTCCCATTCCTGAATCAACTAGGATGTGAGCTTTTGTCTCAGGTTCTGCTTATATAACCCAGACCAAGACAGTAACCATCAATAAATATGAACTTTTATTAATGTCACTGCTAATATTTTATATTTCCCTCATCTAGCATATTCTGTAGGAAATTCAATCAGCCACTGAATATTTCTCAGGCTTTTTAGAAATCCTAATTTCACTTCCTGAAGATGCACCAACTTTTGGTATTTCTACCACTCTTTCCTTCTCTATATCACTAAATTTGTGCTACCCCAGCCTTCTCAGGTCTGCTTTAGCCCAAAATATAATTGCACAGGCTTGCCTCCCAGCCCTACCCCTTTCATTTCCCAAGCACCCTTAACCTAGGCCTCTGTATGTAACAAAGATGTGTGTGGAAGACCCACAGGCATACTCTGGGATGCTTCCCTTTTTCTCAGAAAAAAAGAATGAACAAAGTATAGCTGTTAAGTAAATGATACTAAAAATCTATGTGTCCTTTCCCAGAAGATATATCATGCATATTTTAATAAGAGATGAGGAAAAATATAAATTTCTAGAGGCAATGGAGAAAATGGATTCACTTTTCCCCTTTGAGAAAATAGCTCAAGAGATCAGGCTTTGTTCTCATTTTCATGTAAAAAGCCTCAGATCCGTTCTCAACCTTCCCATCATTCCCCAGGGCTTTGGTTCTAATTTCATCATTTCCTGAGTGGCTGACTATGGTGGATACTGGCCTGCAGTACCCATCTGTGCTGCGGATGCTCGTCAAAACATGAGAAAAACATACACAAAAAACACAGAGACAACTAGGTCCTGTGGGGCAATAGGGACAGAATGGCCACTCTCTCTAGTGGAGAGCACCTCGTATCCATTCCCAAGCAGATTTTTATTGAGAAAGCAGACTTAGTTTGTGGATTCAGTCTGGCAGAAAAGATCAGAAGAAGTAGGTGACTTACAAAGGTGCAGACAGAACCCCCGCTGTGATTCTGGGCAGAGCTTGGAGTTTTAACATTTGAAAGGAGTAACAGAACTCAAAGGGCAGTTTTGGTTTCCTGTCTGTGCCTTCAAATTCTAATCTAATAACATCCTCCAGCAAACAGGTCTCACAGGATCTTGCATATTCTATGTCCCAGGCCTGATTACCCTGGGGGTCCACTGTCTCTGGTCTGGGCTGCACCGCCCCTGCTATTTCCACAGGCCTGAGTCAATAGAGAAGACAAAGGCAGCTAGGAGACTTGGATTTCTCACTTCTAAGAACAAGGACTCAGGCTTTGACAGAGCCAAGGGGGCAGAGGTTGATGTCCATCACCCCTTCATTTCCACAGCCCTAAGTCTCTTCCCAGAGGCCTCCTCGTGATCTTGCCTGTCTTAGATCATTCCCTCTATGGGAAATCTTACCTGTCATTAGCTAACTGATCAAACTTAGGAGGTTGGGCACAGAACAGGCAGCGTTCATGCCAGGGAAATAGGTTTTGTCTCCTTAGTGGCTCCTGGTCTGGAGGTCTCTCACTCAGCCTAAGTCACGGGGGGCTATAGCTTCCTAAGACCAGGCAGGGCAGTGCCCAACAGCTGACTAGAACCATGTTACAACTACACTTTCTACACTCCTACCAGAGTTGCCCTCTCAAAACACAAATATGATCATTGCACTTTGTGGCTTAAACCTGCCTATGGATCATTACTGCCCAGATAGTGAGTAGTCTCTACATGGGCCCCAGGGTCCTTTAGGATCCAGGCCCTGCCAATGTGCCAGCATATCTTATCCCACCCTGCACCTAAGCCCCCAGTTCTCATCATTAGCAGCACTTGTGAACTTTTTAGAAATGAAAATTCATGGACCCACTTCAGACTTGTTCAGTCAGAAATTCTGGAGGGAGGCTCAGCAATCTGTCTTTTAATGAGCTCTGCGTGACTCTGTGCATGTCAAAGTTTGAGAACCACTCACTGGAGCAGAGCAGGAATGGCCTTAACCTCCTAAGCTATATGGAAATCTCTACCCATCCTTCCAGAGTCAATTTGCTATCACCTCTTCCACGAAGTCTTCTCTGCCTTCTCTGGACAGCATTTTCCACACAACAGTTTTGCTCTGAAGTATAATATGCAGTTTTGTGATTATTGTAATTTACTAGTTCATCTCCCTGGAGATGCTTGGAGGAATAAAGACTCTAAAAGCTTGTTTTAATTTATCTCTTGTCTGTTTATATATACACACAGACATATACATGGACAACTCACATACAACACACACTTCTATGGCTTCTGTAGCTTCCATGAAGAAGGAGATCAAAAGATAAAATAGGAAGCCACTGTTGAAAATTCACTGGCCATTTCCACCAACTGGAAATCTCTTCTGTTGCTTCCTGTGCCCCATCATGGGGTGATGTAGCCAGTTTTGCCCCAGATATCAAAGGAAGAGATTCATCCTTGGCTTTTGATAAAAAAGGGGGCAGTAGTTAGAAAATGGTTAGTTCCTGGCACTATAGACAAGTAATTGCCTGTTTGCTCTATGAACCAGACTTTTTAAAAAATAGATCAGTTGAAACTGTAGTTGATTGTGTTTTCTTTTCAGTCTTACAGTTATAAAGACTCTTTACTTAGTAAAATATAAACTACTTAAAGAAACCTTGAAGTTGCCTGTTCAGGGACACTAGTCTGTAAATATTCCAGGAACAGACCCATGACTCTCTTCTCTTTGTCTGTGCTCTTAGAGTTAGTCTTGGACTAGAGAGGACTCCACAGTAGATTCAGAGAAGGGAGGGCCAAGGAGAGCCAGGGCAGATGAAGGAGCAAAGACCCTACCTTTATTTTACTCTTGTCTCACAATGTGCCCACAGCTGTGAAGAGGTTGTTGGGTAGTGGCCTCCAGTGTTGGCAACCTGGAGGGAGGTTTGCTCTTTCTGTGTGAAGAGAGCAATTGTAAAGACTTCCCAAGTCTCACTGCATTTCCTTTTTCTGGGCATCCCCAGCGGCTCAGACAGTGCCCAATATCCAAGCATACTTAGGAAATGTTGGCTTCCAGACCACCACAACAAACTATCACAAAACTAAAGGGAGGTATATATTTTTGGTTTCCCAGTTCATATAAAAGTTTTATTTATACTGTACTGTAATGTATTGAGTTTATACTAGCATTATGTCTAAGAGAACATCATAAATTCCTTAATTAAAAATACTTTATTTCTAAAATATGCTCATCATCGTTTGAGTTGTCAGTGAGTTATATGTAACCTTTTTCCTTGTCAAGGGTTACATGAAGAACACAACATCTGTGAAGCACAACAAAACAAAGTATCGTAAAATGAGGTATGCCTGTACAGCAAATTCAAAATAAATCACAGTCCAACATTTACAATTGTGGATTCCAGGGTTTGTCGGCACTGTACTACATAAAGTCATTTACCTTTTTCCTGCAGCTTGGACTGGATCTTAGACTTTTTCAAAGCCTCAAATGAAAAAGAGAGAAACATGCAGACTGCAGCTGCATTACCATTTTTTTTTCTCCAGGCTGGAAGTTTTCCTGTCAACCATTTGATGAAGCAGCAGATGGCAAAGTTACAACCTTTGTAGCTCTAAGACTTAACAGAAACCATGATCAACTATGGTAATAGACTATCTTGTAACCCAAATTGATGCTTTCATTGTGCTCTGATGGGCTAGTCACTTGTTCTGTCTCTTCATTAATTATGACAAAAATCACAATAATTATATGTATTGAACAGTAAATCTTTGGTCAATATCCTTTTAATAATTTGTGTAACTGAATATCCCCTTTTGAGTATCGCTTCAAGAACTAAAAAGGAAAAAGAGGTGATTCTGACAAATCCAGGGCATTCAAATAAGCGTGAATTGGATTATAATAGGCTGCAGTGAGAGAACTAAAATATACTGGGGTGCTTTATATTCAGCAGAGCTCATCTGGGTCCTGGCAGTCAGGAACTCTGGGACACAGATTCTCTCTGGTAAAATTCTTAATTTATACCTGTAATAGGCTGATTAAGGATGTGGCAGTGGAGCAGTGTGATTATCAGCTCAGCTTCTTCAGGCTGAAGTTATAGATCCCAAGAGCCACATATTCTGTTTCTGTGTGATACTGCTTGGATGTGGCTGAGCACATGGGTCAGTGAGTGAATGAATTCTTCCCTCCCTTTCCTACTCCCCAGAGAAGGTACCTGAGATTAATAGAAAAGCCTGTCTTTTGTCAGGTATTACAATCAGGAAGATGAAAGTTTGCTCTGTAATACAGTTTTTGCTTTCACTTTCAGGATGCTTCAATTAAAGGCCTGGACAGAGGATGGGGACATGAATAATGGTGGCTCACAGAATTAGCACAACACTCCATTCATCACTGCTAAAGGGCAAATGCATGGCCCTTAAAACCACGCTGGGGAGAGGAAAGGGGAGAGGAATTTCAAGTCCCATGGAATTGTGATTTACCACTCAGCAGAGAATCTGAGAATCTCCATGTTATCAGGGGCCACATTTTAAAACATTTTAACATATATAATGATATTTATAACATGACCTTTATGTAGAGCTGATTAATCACAAAATTGACATGCAGCTATTTCCCAGGCAGGCATTTGATTTCAGGTTTATGTACTCCCTATTCACTGAGGGCTGTGTGCACCACCAATATTGAATAAAAAGCAGCTCAGACTTGTCATTCACAGCAAACTGATTTGTTGTTACATGTACTCTCCTTTAATGATTACATCACACCATTGATTTGAGGCTTGTAGAGAATCTGATTTTTATTGTTTCCCATTCAGTGCAGAATATTCTGAAGAAGAATAGAAGGTTGGAGATCTCTGATTCAGGTCAGAATAAATGTGAAAGGATTAGCTTTGGGAAGGGCAAAGCCAATAGTATTTAAATAAGGTCCTCAGCCAGGGGCAGGGATTTGAAATAGTATCCAGTATCGCAGCAGAGAGTAGCATGATCTTTGTGCCTTAGATAGCCCTCCTTGGGCTCAGGCGGTCCTAGGGAGCAGTGGAGTATAAAGCAGGACTTGAAGGAAGAAGCCATGGCCCACCCAGAATCTTGACTGATACTGCAGGACAGGGAATGAGTAGGGACAGAAAGGGAACCTGTGACTACAGGATCTCCCTGTTGACTCAGGGCAGATCCTAAGTCAATGGGCCACAGAATCAGGTCCAGGCACCACCTTGAACTCTAAAGCTGCTGTTGTACTTCCTGTTCTTACCACATTAGGACCTGGGGTGGTAAATGGGTCTTTGGGTATTCCTGATGGAAGGGGCTGAAGAAAGCAAAATCAAGGAAATAAGGCAGGGGCCACCCTCTTGGGAAGCTTTTTCTGGAAGGCTCTGCCATGAAATAATGTCATGGGAACCACTGGACCATGGATTGGAGAAGATGCTTAGTATAGTCCAGGAGAAGGGGATGGGAAAGGATGGAAAACTGCAGAGTGAATTTCCCCACCCTGCTGGTAACCACATGACAGGACTTGTCCTCAGACAGGCTGGCTGTGCTGGCTGGATGTCTCTGTACTTTTGGATGGGCTGACACAGCTGAGATCCAGCTCTATCCTGATTCTGGGCTCTCTAGTTATCTCAGAGGCACACGAGCTCCCATAGTGTCTCTGGCCATCTTCTGTGAACAACTCAGTCAGGAGACTACAGAAAGAGTTACCAAGCAATTTTTGAATGTATTTGCCTGACTTTCTTAATGATTGCCAGTTGTTCTTATTTTGTTCTCCTTGAGTTTAGAGCATTAAAATGGTGAGAAAGCTCAGAATGGCAACATTCTGAAGGTAAACTGGGGATAGAAAGAGCCTCATTTTCTGTTTCTGAGAGGTACTCTTTTCTCTTTGTTGCCCACATAGACCTGGAAGCTACTCTTCCCAGTATGAATGGAACCGTTTGCTTTGTTGGTTTTGTGTTAATGTGACTCAGCCCTGGTTGGAGCTGAAACTTGATATAATGCCACAATGAGTATAGTTGCACATGCTGTTTCTTAGTATTCCTCCTTTTAGAGTACCTTGTTTGGAGAGAATTATAACTGAAGGGGAAACAAATTCCCTTTGGCCAGAGACTTGGCTTAGAAATAATCATTTGGGGAAGCTCCATTTTCATTTGCCATTTAAATAAATCTACTGATATAAATCCATATTTGTGAGTACTAGGGTAGACCAAGTAAAATAAGAAAGCCCTACTTATTATTGAAAACCAAAACCCTTGAGATTCTTTATAGGAATTGAGGAGTGGGAGAAGGGTCATCATCTCCTACACAAAGGAAATTAACTTTCATTAGTTTAGATACAAGCATATTTTTCTTTAAAAATAGTTGTTACTGAAATCTTGACAAATTTGTTCCTTTTACTGTGTATCAAGAATATTAGGTACACACAAGGGCATTAGTGTTAATTCTCAGCACAACATCTGGATAAAACTATTAAGAAGGAGGAAAGCAACTCCTGAGGAAGTGTTCTCCTGTGGGATGTAGGATATCTCACAGAACCTGGACATTAGAGCAGGGCATTCTGTGACTGTGGTGAAGTGAGAAACAAAAATGAGGAAACTTGGTAGTTTTTCTAAGCACAGACTAAAACAAACCCAAGAATACCTGAGATCCTCCTATCTTGGCTAAAGTGAATGACTGTCACAACTCCAGCCTTGTTTCATACCTTTTGCCTTATGGATAAGATTTATTAAGATATCCAGCCTAGAATTATTTCCTGGCAGCATACAATCCATAACAAAGTCCTGCTTCCTTTAACCTGCCCACAACCCCCTAACACACATCCAACTCCACAATGAATCCTTTTCCACATTGTGTTCCTGAGATGCCACAGGGTTCCCCATGCTGTGTGTTCTCCTGTACTGCAATGAGTGCTAAAACCAAACCTTCAAGATAGGTGTATTCCTGGTAGTCTTTGACTGGAGCACATTGACACTATTTACTAGTTTCTCAACCACCAATCCTTCTATCCTGTCTTTACTGAATATAGAATCATGATGTTGTGGCTAGTTGTTCTCCAGGAAAATCAGCTTCACTCTCAACCCAGGATGACCCCTAACTGTTCTTTGCAAATGTTAGGTATAGGGATGGGTGTGGGAACCAAGACTGGTCCATGTGACCTGAGGTGAAATGGATTTATTGTGCTACCTTTAACCAGAAAAACATATTTTTAATGACTATATAACAGTTTTGTGAAAGTCTTCAATTTTTGGAAATTTAAAACATTTTACTTATGGCAGAGAGTAAAAGCCAAAAAACTTAGTGTGCTTTTATGTTCTTACTCTCATATCATAATTACATCCTAACATATTAAAACATAATTTTAGATCCACATTATTATTATGTAATTTTTAAATTTCATAATATTTTCACAGATTATTATTGACACATATCCTGTTTCATTAAACATACTCAAAGTAATATGTCTTTTTCTTTCCTTCCTCCCTCCCACCCACCTGCAGTCTCTTCTTTCTTCCTTCATTCCTCTTTCTCCTCCTTTCATGTATTCTCTCATTCTCTTGCTCCCTCCTTTTTCTTGCTCCCTCCTTTTTCTTCTCCTCTTTCTTCTTTGTTACATGGCTCACCAGCATTTCTTTAATACTTTATTTTTTTTTTTAATTTTCACATGAAGAGTAATTCTGAGTCATAGTATTCTTTCCTTGAAGCTGTTCATGTTGCTTCCTTGTCTTCTGAAATACTGTTTTGGGAAAGAAGTATCCTGCTATTCAGATATCTTTTCCTTTGAGTATCTGCCATAAAATAATTTCAATCTTAAAGGATATATAACAGTTTTCTTGGAAAATCCATCAGTTTGCTTCTTGAATAAATTGTAGAGTTAGTTGAACTATTGATGAAACTTCTAAGAAAAGATGAGAAAATATGTTATTTCAATGCTACATAATTAAAAGTCTAATCCTTGCCAACACTAGGTATCATCAATGTTTCAAATTTTAACCGTTATAAAGGGTACATAATGGTATTTCATAGTGAGTTTAACTTGTGTTTTTCTGACTACCAGTGATGTTGAACATCTTTTTATATGCTCATTGGCCATTCCTAGAACTTTTGTGAAATGTTCATTTAACTGTTCACTATTTTTTGTTGGTTTGCCTTTATTCTTCTTGGGTTATAAGAGTTATTTTTATATCCTAATGCAATATTTTAGTACATAACTGCTTCACTTAAAGAAATTGAACTGGAAATTGTAGCCAAATATATGGGTGTGATTTAATTTAAAGGACCTTATATATCTCCAATCTGTGATGTACATTCAAATAAAGGGTTTTGTGATCACATGAAAAGATTGGAAGATGAATAAGAATAACATGTCTTCATCTGGATTGTTATGTGTGTGTGGGCACATGCATATACACACACACACACACACACACACACACACACACACGAAGTTTCCTGTTGCTGCTGTGACAAAGTACACAGCGTAGCTACTTAAAACAGCACAGATTTATTGTTTTATGAAGTCTATAGGTCACAAGAACCCATTTCCTTGCCTTGCCCATCTTTTAGAGGACTCCTGTACCCCTGGACTTGTGGCTCCATTCATACTTCTTCAAAAACAGAAACATTGGGCTGAATTCTACTCATGCTTTTATCTCTATGGTTGTTCCTCTTTTGCTTCCCTTATGATTACATGGGGCTTTCAGGGTAATTAAGGATAATCTTCCTATATTAAGATAATCTGAGTTATAATTTTAATTACATCTGCAATCTTAATTCTTTTTTTGTCATATAACATAACATATTCACAATATTCATATGCTGGGAATCAGGATATGGACATCTTTGGGAAACCATTGTTTTGTTTATCATAGTATATTATTAATTCACAAAGTTTCTCCACATTTCTGGCTTTATGAGTCATCCATGAACTTTTGGTCCCAGTTATATCAGATAGGAGGACTTCTATAGTGTCTGAGGGAATTTGACAATGTAACAGACAAAACTTACAACTAGTTTTGATGGAGATAATTACCCCAATAGGTAAACACCTTGGGATGAAGAGATATTATTGTCCAATATCATTCACCTGCAAAGTGGTAGGGCACAGACTGGAGCCCAGTTTCTGTGATTTCATTGCTTATAGTTTTTGAACCCCTCTACTCAAAGGAACTAGAGTACTAAAATATGAAAGGCAGGAGAGACACTAAATCTAAAAAGATACAAACCTAGAATGAAAGCTATCATGTTAGGAAGATGTGTAGAGGGTAGTTTTAAAGTAGATCAAGCAGAACACAGTGAATCATGGCAGGGGCAAGGTACAGAGAACACTGGTCACTTTAACTCAACTTTGGTGGAAAAGACATGCCATGGCTGGCATAATGCAGTACACTCTCTGAGTGACGAAGGCAGGGAAGTGGTCAGGAGGAGCACTGTTCCTGAACACAGCTGGGAAGTGGTTCTGCTGGGGTAGCTGAGCCTGAGCATTTCTTGCTAGGTCTCATAGTCCTCATTGAATGTCCAGGTTGATGAGGCCTGGGAGTGGTGGTTTATAGTAGTGTTTGGGATTATACTGATATGTTATATACAAGTGTTATAAATGACAGAATTAGAACAATGAATCCATGGCTACAAGTTTCTGATTGCTCACTAAGGCACCCAAGCCACACTACAGGTGTTATCAATGGACATAAGTGTTATCAGTGTACACGCATTCTGTACAAAGCTCTAATGGAGAACAAAGCAGAACCTGCCTTCATGTCTAATGGTCTCCTTCCTTGTCTAACTTTGTTCTTAAAAGTCTTTAACTCCTTTATCCCAAACTTACCTCCTATGGAACAAAGGAATCATATCCAGGAGAGCCCAGTTCCTGCGTTAGAAGATTTTATTTGAATCACTTGATCAGACAGTAGGTTGCAGTAAAGTGTCCATATTCTCTGAGGGCCCAGGAGGCTGAACGTCATGGCCTTGCCCTCCATTTTGAGCAGTTTATCTGCTGAGTATCTGAAGGACATGGGTGCTAGGTCAGTGCCAGAAGTTTGAAAAGACCCAGAAAAAGAAGTGATTGTGTTCACCTGAGGAGTAGTGTTCCACACTAGAAGCAACATGTGCACTATTGAAGTTATGAAGAGATTACTCATATAAAAAGAAAATCATGTAGCATAGTATTAATATTAAAAAAATAAAGGTAAACAGAAGAAATGAAAAATATTTCTCTTTTTATGAAGACTAACTGCAAAACAGTACTTTAAGAATTTAATTTTTTAGCTATTGCTGTCTCTTTCTCTCATTTTCCCTCTCTCTCCTTTCTTCTTGCATTCTCTCCACTCTGGCAATTGACTATTATTATGAGAAAGTAAAGGCTTCAAAGAATATCCTCAAATGTTGAAGAAATTATTGCAGTGTTCAGTTAGTAATGCTGAGCTGTTTACTTGTTTTCCACATAGAAGTCTATTGTCTAGGATCACTGAACCAAAGCAAATAGACCAGACACATGGTTAAAGTGTTAGTGTAGCAGCAACAGAAGCTATCGAACACAATTTCTAATTGCAAGGGAGACTGCATGTCTCAAGGTTTTATTCTGTCACTTGGAATTAAAGCTACAGTCTTCCTGCTCTGATATTTCCCAGAGCCTTACAGGCAGCTCTGCTGTGCTCATCAGTCTGCTGGCAAGGGGGAGGTGCCTGCACTATATTCTCTGGCCCACTTCTTAGATTTTTTAAAGGTGCCACACAAAAAACCCCTTCTTTCTCCCCTCAAAACCAATTACAACCAAACAAAAAACTCACTTGCAGACTGATTCATGCAAATTACTACTTCCTTTTGGCTCTCCACTATTTTGTCCCACATTTGCAGATAGATAGATGTGTTTGGATCTCAGTTTGGGCCATTTGTCATTAATAAAACATTCATTAGGCTCACATGCATGTGGATTTCTGATCATTCTGGTTTAATGTTGAAACAAAGGCTGCTCTTGAATTAGAATTATCTCCTGAAATATTAAAGCTGTGTTAATGACTTTTCACTTAATCACTGTTCACTTGGGCCAGGTTTGGTTTATGATGGGGCAAATATCAAGGGTACAAGTTGCAGTGATTTTGAATGACCGTCCATGGTTCTCTGATTTTGGGCAGTACTCACCTGGCCATTTGAAGATTTCAGCATATGTGTTATTTCATTGCATATCCAGTAATCACTTGATAGATTCAAACTGTAACTAGCATTTGCACCACTCAAAGGCCCTAGTGTCCCATTAGTTTTTTGTTGGCATTAATCTGAGAGCAGATATTTTTTCTTTGGCCTTGATGCATGTGAAGTAGGAGGATCTGGGTAAATCTGGCTTTTTGTGTGAATTTATTCCAGAGGGAAAGGCAAAGTACTTACAGAAAGAATTGCAGAATCCTCACAGAGTAAAGTTCATTTAAGTAAATGAAAAATGAATATGTAGGCTATTATGTCAAAACTATAATAAAAAGGGATGCAGTTATTTTAGCAGAGGAAAGTTGATGTTTAGGAGACTCTTGGTTTTGTTTCAGTTTATGAGTTACCTATGGATGTGTATGAGTACATGACTCACATGACTTTATTCTGGGTGTTGGTATTTCTTGACAACAAAACCACAGGGAATGCTATTAAGATAGAGCTTAAAAAATAGACTTTTAATTACCAAAGTACTACTATATTTTGAGAGCCCCTCAATGTGCTATATGAGACAAGGTTCCCTTTATGATCTGCAGTGACCAGTGTTATATTAGTCTCTCATCTTATATAAAAATGGGTAATCTGCACCAATATATATTTTGTGTAGCCGTTTCAATAGTTCTGTGAGGGAGATAGGACAGGTGGTACTATTCTCCTTTGGTAAACGAGAATATTCAGAGTCCCTCCGAAGACTCTGAGATTTTACCCTATGTGCAAGCTGACAAGCTGGCCTGTTGCGGTTCTCTGGATGCTGGTATCAGACAAAACTCCTAGGCCAGAGACACAGGCAGCACAGCAGAGAGCATGAGCATGATGTTGGCTCCATTTCCCCAGGGCTTCCTGCTCCCGAGAGGTGACCTAGATGGAAGTAGATAGATGCAGCACATGCAGTGGGTTTCGTTATAGAAGAATTCATTGTTTTTGTAGTCAGCATTAAGCAAATTTGTTGGTTGTCTGGCTGGAGATGTTACCATATCCTTCAAGATTGATTGCAGCGAAAACAACCATGAGAAATGGCTCCCATAACGAGCTGCCAGGACCTTACATTTTTGGCATAGCCAGCAAGAACATGCAGGGCATTCAGAGCTTATGGTATTGCCTCTCCCAGCAGAGTCAGGGTAGGTCAAGTGATAGTTTCAGGTTTATGAGGCCAGTAAGTGTGGCATAGCTAAAGTTGAAAACTGGGTTTTCTGATGCTAGCTTCAGTGCTTTTTTATTAATGTTAATGTTAATGACACTAATATTAATATTTATGCTAACAACAAAATGAATACTAAACACCCATACCAATAATTTATGGTGTATTAACCTGACACTGGAAGCTTTGGGTGCTAATTTATATACATTATCGCTTTTTCTTGTCACAACCCTAGAAACCAGGTACTATATTCTCTTATAAAACTTAAAAACAAATAGGCCCAATTAACTATGTTCTATGTTCACACAGTAGAAAATGATAGACTGCAAGGCTTATGGTGTTTTCAGAAGCCCTGTGTCTTTTGTGTATATAATTTTAGTTGTACCAGAAATTCTGTATATTCAAACCACCTTCTTCACACCCTTGTCAATCCTTGTAACCATCATAGCTGGAGATTTGGTCTTTTGATTTAAGAGTCTGTTTCTTGTTAAAACTCAGATTCTTAGGAGGGGTAAGATTGTCACATAAGCCATTTTATACTTGAGAATGCACAAGTTGGAAAGGTCCTTTTTTGTCTGTGAGTGCTGTTGGAGTGGAGGAAAGAGAGCACATGAGGACGTTGGTGTTGTTTTGGGGAGAGAAGGCTACAACAAGAAGAGAGGTTAAAGGCAGAAAGAAAATCGAACAGAAATGGGGACATTGTCCATCTCAGAGTTTGCTCAGTGTGGTTCATGCTTCAATTTGTTGAACCTAATGGCTGAATATTGAACTTGAAGAAGTCAGATTGTACTTAAAAAATCAAAACATAGCTGATTCTGATGGTCTCAGATCTTTAAGTATGTATAGGCAGTTTCGTGCCCCCTAAGAGTGTGGGCTTTGGAGCCAGAGGGTCTGAGATTAATCTTAACTCATCCATTTGTTAGGTGTGCGATCACATATATTTTACTAAACACTGCACCTCCATTTCTTCATCTGTAAGTTATAATAAGAATATATAAAGAATATAAGAAATTCCTAGCAAATAAGAATATATTTGCTAGGAAGATTAAATAACAATATAGTTAAAGCATATAGAAAAAACCCTGACATTTAATTAATACCTGATAAATATTAACTAATATTATTATATTTTATTTAGGGCACCTAAAGTTCTTGTGGGAGTAAGAGCTAATATATAAAATGAGAATACTTTAAAAAACTCTCCTTTACTTTAGTATAATATGATGTATTAGTATTATCCTTTTTTTATCATTTTCAACTTCTGTGAAAATGCAGAAACAACTGAAAAATGCTAAATTAGGTTAAGTCAGTTACAATTCAATTTATAAAAAGTAATTGTTCTCTGAATAAATTATAACTAGATTAACAATGAAAATCATTGAATTTTTCTTGTTACAAAAGCAGTTCCTTTATTTTGGGTATTCCTATTTTGTGTCAGTACTGTGCTGGTTTCTGAGGGAAGGTACCACTATGAAGAAAATACAACCCCTCCACAAAGAACCCACAGTTTAGTATAAACTATTGAGAAGTGACAGACTAATATTTTAAAAAAAACTTTTAAAGATTTTATTTATTTATTTTAGAGAGGTGGGGAAGGGAGGAAGAAAGAGAGGGAGTGAAACATAAAAGTGTGGTTGCCTCCAGCAAACCCCACACTGGGGATATGGCCTGCAACCAGGCAATGTGCCCTGACTGGGAATCAAATGGTCAATGCTTTGATTCACAGGCCTGCACTTGTAACAGGGTGCAGCCAAGAGGGGAGCCTAAAAAAGTGATCTGTAATAAGATCCAGATGAGCCTGGAGATAATTGGCTCCACACCACAGAGCCACACCTGCCCAGAATCTTGCAGCTGTAGCCAACTGTGAGAGGAGCCGGAAATGGGGACTCAGAGGACGATTGCTGATGGGATTTAAACCGAGACGCGGCAGCCATCTGAGGGGGAGAACTACGCACAGCCCTGCGAGAGAGAACCACACAGCTTTAGCAGAGTGAAGCCTCTTGCGGCCCTGAGGGAGAGAACGACTCAGCCTTGACGGAGTAGAGACTCCCGTGGTCCGCACAGAGAGGACCACGTGCCTTTGCCAGAGTAGGGACCCCCGCAACTTTGGGAAATATGGTACTCTGGACTGGGCAAAGGGGGAAGGAAGGAAGAACTGTGTCTGTTGATGGGTGCTTTAAGGGACTTTAGGATTTTTGGTGAAGACATCAGGTCCCTACTTTAAGTTTGCATAGCATTAAATAAACGTTTCCTTTCCTTTTCACGAATCTCTGGCATTGAGAGACGTCTTTCCTGAGGCAGCGGGCATAACGGACCCGGGGGCCTCTTTATATCGTCCCAGACCGCCCCTTGTTGGTTCTGGAAGAGTTTTTGGCCACGCAGATGGGACGATCGTTGTCCGTGGCAGACCGACCCACTCAGGTGCGAGAGAGTGAGGCTTCGGAGTTTCCCAGTCTCCAGAATTGCTCCGCACGCCTCCTGAGGGCATCGGCCGCCTCTCACGGCTGGGAAGGTGAAAAGGAAAGGAAACGGAGAGAGAGCAGAGGCGTGAAAGTGTTTTGGTTGAAAACTTGGTTTCCGAGGGCCTTTTTTTTTTTTTTTTTTGGAATATTGGAGCGGGAATTTTGGATAATGGATCCGGAAATACCAGGGCTTTACGCCATCTGTAACCTTCGCTTGCTTTGTTTGGACTTTTGCTTGCTTTGTCGGAACTGTAAGAGTAGTTCTGAGCCAGTCCCTAAGTGGAGCCCATTGGGGAGAATCCTAAGGGATTGGGAGAACTACTGTGCTAAGTCGACATACAAGATTCCTTTGACTAAGCAGTTAATGGTTTATTATTGTAACACGGTGTGGCCCACTCATGTTTTGGGTGATGAGCTGAGATGGCCAGTGAATGGTTCTTTGAGTTACTGCATCACTGCTAGATTGAAACTGTATTGCAGGCGGTCTGAAGTATCGGAAGAGTTACACTATCTTAATGCATTTATGATATTGCACAACAGCTTTGTGCCAGAGGCAGAGAAGCGTGTGATGGTCCAGAAGGGAAAAGTGGTCTCAGAACCCCTCCCTGAGAGTGGAACACAGGAAGAGAGAGAGAATGAGGAGATAAGTCTCATGGATGCCCTGAACCCAGGGAATGGGAGCTCGCAGACAGGGGGACCTCCAGTGGTGCTGCGACGTCCCCAAGAGGCGGGGGCCGCCACGACTCCCCAGCCCTTGCAGGTGGGAGAAGTCTCCACCACAGATTGTCGAGTTGGCTCCTTTAGCTATCCCCACCAGCATATGGGAGGGGACCCCTGGGCTCTCGAAACCAGAGCCGGCTGGCCGGAGCCATCTTTACAGGCAGGCACATCCTGCGTTCTGCCCCGACCTTCACAGGTGGCAGGGGCCTGCGCACCGCCTGCCTGTGGGGCACCCCAGCCCCAATGGGTGGGGGTCGGCTCTGGAGTCCCGCTGCCCCAGCAGGTGGGAGGTGCCTGTGCGTTGCCTCCGTCCAGCCCCCTGTGGGTGGGGGGCGTCTCCGCGGGGCACCACCCTCTGCAGGAGGGAGGAGCCTGGCCCCCTCTGCAGGGCGTGGCCTTGGGCCACCACCCTCTGCAGGTGGGAGGGGCCTGGCCCCCTCTGCAAGGTGAGGCCTTGGTCCACCGCCCTCTGCAGGTGGGAGGGGCCTGGCCCCCTCTGCAGGGTGAGGCCTTGGGGCACAACCCTCTGCAGGTGGGAGGGGCCTGGCCCCCTCTGCAGGGTGAGGCCTTGGGGCACCACCCTCCGGACGTGGGAGGAGCCTCCGAGAGGGCACCCCCTTCAGAGCTGATGGAGGTTTCTACACCTGCAGCCTCACACGGGATGAGAACTTCCACTGCTGGGGTACCTCCCCCTGCACAGGCAGTGGGAGCCACCTCAGTACTGTCTCCCCCCCGTAAAGCCAACCGCTCCGCCTCCACCTGCTGAGCAATGTGTGTCACCCTCCAGAACTCGCCAGGGCACCTCCTGTACCTGGGGAGCCTCCAAAGGTGTAGCCAGCCAGTACCCTTTGAGGCAATACCCGATAGGCGGCGTAAATGAGGAAGGCCAGCGGGCTGGCTACTATTGGGCTCATACTCCGCTCTCCACTTCCGACTTGCTGAACTGGAGGGACATGCCAACCCCTCATATAGGGGTGACCCTCGGAAGATGGCAGATCTTATTGCCTCTATTTTTGCCCCTCACCACCCAAACTGGGCAGACACACAGGCCCTCCTGAACATTTCGCTAACAGCAGATGAAAGGCGTTTGGTTCTAAGTAGGGCTGATCAGGAGGCCCAGCGTCTCCGTGATGAGGACACCCAGGGGATTCTTAACCCAGTGGAGGCAATTCCTTGGGTACACCCTAAGGGGGACCCGAATAGCAGAGATGGCTTAACCTCTTTAAGACACTATAGAAAGTGCATATTGGAAGGACTTAGGAAAGGAGTGCCCAAGCAGAGGAGTCCCAATATGATACAGACTGTCCAGCAGAAGCCAGATGAGGATCCTTCTGAATTTCTAGAGAGGATCTCTCAGGCATATAGGAAATACACTGACGTTGATCCAGAGGCACCAGAGAACGTGAGAATGGTAAACATGACTTTTATTGGGCAGAGTGCTCCGGATATCAGGAACAAACTTCAGCGTGTAGACCGAGTAGTGGGAATGAGCTCCTCCCAGCTAGTGGACATAGCCTTGAAAGTCCACAATGCCCGCGAAGCAGGGAAGTCAAAACGGGCCACAGTGTTTATGGAGTTAGGCCAGGGAAACCAAAAGAAGTGGGGCCCTAGGGCAGAAAAGGGAAACTCGTCGGGTGCCCGCCACGGGGCCAGAGGCAAAAGGGGCCCTACGGAGAAGAGAGGCGCACTAGGCCGTAATCAATGTGCCTATTGCAAGGAGGAGGGGCACTGGAGGAACGAGTGCCCCCATCGCAAAAGGGGAAAGGAACCAGGGTTAAAAGAAAATGATGGTCACATGTGGATGCGAAAATCATGTGTAAAGGTTGTCAAAGTTTTACCCCTGGAGTAGAGGAACCCCGAACTACTTGCTTTATGGTTTCACGGAAAAAGAGCAAATTGCTCACGTTGGGTTTGTTTCTGATCAGAAAGCTGTACCTGAAGACCTAGGAGAGGTCACCTGTAACCAGTTGGGGAGCATGCCTTTGCCACTCGGGACCCAGGGAGGGTCAATTGGGGCTGACGAGTGCTTCAGCCAGAGGCAAAGGGGGCATGTCTCTGCCAAGAGACCGGACCTGAAGGAGCATGTCTCTGCGAGGCACCAGTGGACGCATTGGTGCAAGAGAATGCTTCTACCTGTGTAGTATTCTGGAACTCTATGTTTTGGATTTCGCTCTGTATCTGCTCTGAAAAGGAAATTGAGGATTCCAGGGGGAGGTTGAAAGTTCATGCTCTGTAGGAAAGTTTTGAGAAGCCTGGTGGATAGCAGAAGGAAAAGGATTTTCCTTCACGCTTTGTACTTTTCTCCCTACCTGATCCCTCCAGAATTTGGCATTCTGAAGGACTGAGCAATAATATAAGGTTTCTTTGCATAAAACCAACAAGACCAGTCGTTAATAGTGGTTTGGTTAACCACCACGACTTTGACTGGAATGTCACGCCTGCAGGAGGCGTGTATGGGTTCCGGTCGTCACCGGAAAGCCCTGAGGAGCTGGGATTGACTTGTGAAGCGAGCGGATGCCCACGAGAAAAGCCTGGTACTTTGGTTGGTTGTGTGGTTCATGGCAGTCTTTCCAGGGAAGGAACGACGGTTGCTTCCCTGAAAGATGGCCAAAAGGAACCTGTAAGCACACCAGATGCCTCAAGGATTTGAGTGAAACGACTGGTCCAGGCGAAGCCAGATGGCGGATGTGTGGCTCTGCTTCTGTGCCCCAAGCAGGGGCGGACTGAGAAGTCAATCTAAAGGCTGCCTGTGTGAGTTCCAGCAAAGTAGACTGGAGGATCATAAGTGATCCAGGCTGGTCTTGGTGTTTTTAGGCAAACGAACAATCAAAATTAAAAGCGGGACTCAAAGCGGTCCCTCTAATAACAGTGAGGGTGATCTTAAGGAGAAAAATTATGGTGTGAGGAAAATACAATACTCAGTATTGAACATCAGAAATGGCGCAACTAACTGTCTCGAAAATTTGCTTTTCAATGTACAGGCACAAAGGATCTGTGAAACTGCCATTGTTAAATATCATTGTAGCAAGGGCCTTGTAACGAGATGTCTTCCCAAAAGACAGTCTCACAGGCACAGAGACTGGCTTGGGAATTTTTGTGTAAAGTAACCTGTGTGTTCTTCTGTTTTTGGAGGGCATATGCCTAGAACCTCATTACCTGAGTGATTGACGGTAATACAGGCCTCACTTAAGGAGCCCATTGTCATCACCTCCCCCTGAGATTCAATGGTTTGGCCGAACTAAGTGGTTGGGCTGGTGAAGGGTTCGGGCGATCTGTGGGTTTCACTGTGAGCCTATGTTTCCCCATTTCTGTCTTGATGGCTTGGACAGAAAAGGGCCCAGGTATCTGAAAGGAGGGAAATCCTAACATGTTCCCCTCGGCCCCAGTAAAGCCTAGTGGGCCACAAGAGTTTCGGATAGGTGTAGCGTGCCTTGTACACCTTCCTCCTGATAAGCCATTCCTTACCTAAGCCCTTGCCTTTGTCCTTTAGTGGCTATGATTTAATTGTGCCTTCCAAGTTTTTCCAAATCTGTCACCTCCAGAATAGGACCAGGATGCCAACGGTCCAGTAATGCCGGCCTTTGGGCACCGAGCCTGAGACTTCCTGGTGACAGCCTGCTGGCCAGGATTCTGTGAGGTCCTTCCCCTTACAGGAAGGACTCCCTCCATGCTGCATGCCCCACCCCCTTTCAGGGTACCCCTGACCCATGGGTGGGTAGAACAACGTCCATTTCCAGCCGGAAGCAGTTACAAGAAGTGCCTCGGCCCGCGAGGCAGTCAACAGGGTCCGCCGATATACCTTTATCGGATGAAAAGGGATGGGACAGGAGGCGCGAAAGAACGGCAGCAAGACAAAGGATTCTGATCAAGCTGCAAATTTATTTCAAAATGGAGGGAGTTATATAGAGGAGGGCAGTGAAGGAAGTGCAGTGGATAGGTGGCTTCAAAGCGTGCTCTAGCCTGCGACTGGCCGGGGGGTGTATGGCGGGCGCGTGATCGAGGCACTGATTGGTGTGCCACCTGTAGTCCAGGAGGGGGGAGTTCTATGGCTCCTGACCGCAGCATTCAGGCACAGCCTTCAGGTCTGATTGAATCAGCGTGTTTCAGGCTTATCCCAGCCCCCAACATCTCCTCCCTTATTTTTATTTTAAGGTGAGGAGTGGACATTAACCGGCTAGCGGAGGCAGTGGTCTGGCTCCTCCTGAGCTTGTCCCGAGCTCTGAAGCACCCTTTTCAGAGGAGAGGGTTGGGGCACTGACCTCTATGCAAGCCGACTTGCCTCTCAGGAGACATGGCAGGGCCACCTCGGGGCAGCTTCTGCTTGCGATGCTTTGCTCTGCACCTAGCGGTATCCATTACAATTTATATGTAAAGTATAATGCCAAGGGTTATACTGTTCTCGTAGGAGGTGGGGGTGTAAAAAGGAGCTCATGCTCGAGGGCATTCTCGGAGAAAATGCTGCGAGTCAGTGCCAGGTTCATTCATTTCTAGCTGGTGATAAACCTATCTGGATAGGTTTGCCAAGAAGGGAGTTAAGTTGGTCTCAGATGAGGTTTGTGGTGCGCCTGAGAACCCAGGGAGCAAAGGTCAGGAAGAGAATGATAGCTATTAAAGGCCCGAGGAGAGGGAGAAGAAAGGGGAGTAGTCCGTTGAAGGCTGTAAGGAAAGGGCTCTCAGTCAGAGCTTTTCGTCGTCTTTCCAGATCTTCTTGAAGGGTTTTGATCTTGTCCCGGACGATGCCTGACTTGTTGGCAAAAAAGCAGCATCGTTCCTGTAAAGCTAAACAAATGCCTCCCTGCTCTGCTGTGAGTAAGTCTAGGCCTCGTCTATTCTGGAGGACTACCTCCGCTAGGGAGTCTAGTTGGTCTTGAATGTCAGTAATAGTACTGGACAAGGCTTGGACATCATCGACAAGTTGTTTGGAAAGTTTTGTATAGGAGTGAACTGCAACTCCTAATCCTGCAGTTCCGGTAGCTACCGCTCCAGAAACTCCTAGACCAACAAGCAGGGGAATAATAGCTAAGGCTCTTTTGTGTCGTCCTGCGAAGTGGTCAAAAGCAGGAACGGGGACGGGTTCATCCCCTGGGATAATGTCTATGTCAGGTAGTAAGGCAGCTAGGGCACATAGCCCTGTCCAATTGGCGGGCAGGGCGGTGAAAGCTAGATTATTACCACAAACGAATGCTCGTCCTGGACCAGGGCAGAGGGATGTGCTGTAATTAAGCGTGTGGCTGCAATTGGTAAAGCTAGCGAAACCAACAGAAATATCAAAAGAATTATTT
>NC_040905.2:136603201-136690230 GCF_004126475.2 Phyllostomus discolor
CTGATTCATGCCTGCGACCCTAAGTACTAGCATCACAGCTGAGTATCAGAGGTGACATTGTTGGTTCCGGTGCTGGACAGGAAGATGCCAAGATAACCTCAGAGGAGCCAACGTGAGGTCAGAGAAGGGTCACACCTCTGCTCAGCAGCCTGTGCTGGTGCACATGTAAGCAGTGTCTGTGGGTGACACACTGGTGTGTGAGAGCAGGAGGATGCATTCTGTAGTTTGCTCTGTACAGTGGCCTGTTGAGTGACCATGTGGATGGTATTGTGGTTTACCATGTGCATAGCATGTTGTGGCGGTTTAATGAGTGCACTTGTGACTGAATAGGCTAACCTGCCCCAAACTGATGGCCTTCCCCCAGGAAGAGGATTGGTCAGAAGGGACAGAAGCATGCCCTGATTTTTAATAGGATAGGAGGGTGTGTGCTGCCTGTTGTGGTGACTGTGTGGCTGGGGCTGCATGTGCTCTTTGTGTGTTTCTTGGGAGACAGTTTTGTTTCGGCCTTGTCTGTTTTTGGTGACATGTATGCAGTGTTAGTGTATATGTGGTGAGCTGTTTACTGGGTGTGTCATGAGTCAGATGTGTTGATGTGCATTGGGAGTGTGTTTGCAGGACACTGGTCCATGAATGTCTGGTTGTATGTCTCCTTTGAGTGTTTGTTAGGATTTATATGTATGTGTGTGTATGTTATGAGCTCTCCTCACCTTAGGGTGGGAACTTGGTACCAGGTAAGTAATATTCACAAATCAGCACTGTGTGTGTGTGATCTGCATCAATGACCTCAATTTTTCTTTAAGTGTCCTCATTCTGGGGCACCATTGACTGAGAGAACCAAACTCCAAAAAATGTCCTGTTTCTGGAAATGGACCTGCTGTCATATTCATGTACCTGAGTGTGACTGAGTCACTCAGAATGTTGCAACTCTTTAGTTTTACTAAACATCCCAGGCAAAAGGCATTCCAGGCATCCCACTGTGAGACGTTATTGGGCAGAATGACCTTCAAATAGTGGTGACCTTGGAAAGCTATTTAAATCCTGGGCCTCAGTTTACATCTATAAAGTGGAAAGAATTGGACTTCCTTGTGAATCTTAGAGAGGCTTTCAGGAATTGTTTATTGTATGAAAATTTGTACATATTGGAGAATTTCTGTCACTTGGAGCATATATAAATGTGAAGGAACAAAATTAGTAAGGAGACTAAGAAAATTTTGGACAAGTTGGAGTCCTTACAGCTCTAAAACAACATATCATGCTTGGCTCCCCTAACCAACAAACGGGAAGTTTCTGTGTGAAATGGTTTAGAGCATGGGTGCTGATTACACAAATGTATTAGACTGAACCCCATGAAGCATCCAGGACTTGGTAATTGTGAGGTATAGAAAATGGTAACATATGTATGTGATTTATATATTATATATTGCATATAATATAAACAAAGATACAAATGTCTGTGCACCATTCTCCCCACCAGTGTACTGCTCTGTGCCTATAGATTTGTATCATTTCTGTTTCTGTTTCTTAAAAGCTGAAATAGGGGAAAGACCACAAAATCTTAGTGCAGCTGTGAAGTGGCTGTGAAATCTGGGAATGTAAGTCTGATGAGTGGATATAATTAGGGAGCACAGGTGAAGTCCTCATCCAGTACTCAGATGTTCACCAAACTGTTCAGCACTGTTATGAAAGACAGTTTGTGGACTTTTCTGGTTTCAGAGGTACTGTGGCATCAAGTGGCTTTAAATGGCCACAAATTTCTGGAATGTCCCTGAGGTTACAGCTGTGGGATCATGGGACATCACAGGTTCACAGACAGAGAGTCACATCATTCCTACATCTCAGCACTGGAGTTTCATGTTTACTTAAGGCAGACACAACTGATCCCAGTTTTCAGGGCTCATCTTCCAATTCTACTGCAGTGAATAGTGTATTCCCTGAACTGGTGTACAAGTTATCCCTACATGCTCATCATGATCTAAACTGTCAGAAATGGGGATTTTGCTTTTCCTGTTCAATGTGGCATCTCAGTCCTTAGTCGTGGTCCCAATGCAGACTCCATGTTCAATAAGTAATGGCTGAATGAACGGTAAATGCCTCCTGCTTATGTGCAATGAGGTCTTGTTGGCTGCTTTTTGGGCTCATTGTTTTCCTGGAACCAGACTGGGTTACAGCAAAGATGCACACATTTAGCAGTACAAAAAACTAATAAGGGTTTAGTTAAAATTTCATGATTTTCCCAGAAAATTACAGTGTGAGATGTGATGACCCTGTTTCTATTTCCAGGACTGTGAGAGTCCCACACCTTCCTCATCTCCAGCAGACAGAAGAGCAGCATGAGGCCTGAGAACCAGAGCAGCGTGTCCGAGTTCCTCCTCCTGGGGCTCCCCATCAGGCCAGGGCAGCAGGGTGTGTTCTTCACCCTGTTCCTGGGCATGTACCTGACCACGGTGCTGGGCAACCTGCTCATCATCCTGCTCATCAGGCTGGACCCCCGCCTGCACACACCCATGTACTTCTTCCTCAGCCACTTGGCCTTCTCTGACATTTCTTTGTCATCTGTCACTGTCCCTAAGATGCTAATGGACATGCATACAAGGCAACAATCTGTCCCCTATGTGGGATGCATTTCTCAATTGTATTTTTTCATGCTTTTTGTTGGTCTTGACAATTTCCTTCTCTCCATGATGGCATATGACAGGTATGTGGCCATCTGTTACCCTCTACACTATAACACCATCATGAGGGCGGGGCTGTGTACACTGTTGGTGGCTGCCTCCTGGATTATCTCCTGTAGCAGTGCCCTCTTACACACTGTCCTCTTGGTCCGACTGTCCTTCTGTGCCAACAATGTCATCACCCACTTCTTCTGTGACCTCAGTGTGCTCCTGAAGCTCAGCTGCTCAGACATCTCCCTCAATGAGATGGTCATCCTCACTGAGGGAGGAATGCTTTTATTCTTGCCTTTGGCTATTGTTTTGGGCTCGTATACCCGTATAGGGACCATCATCCTGAAGGCTCCCTCCACTAGGAGACTCTTGAAAGCATTTTCTACCTGTGGCTCCCATCTCCTTGTGGTGTCTTTATACTACGGGACACTTGCTGTTGTTTACTTTTCATCCTCATCATGGGATTCCAAAAACATAATTGCTTCGGTCATGTATACGGTAGTTACCCCCATGCTGAACCCCTTTATCTATAGCCTGAGGAACAGAGATGTAAAGCAGGCGTTAGAATATTTGTCAACAGGGTTAAAGAAGTTAGTATGTCAATGAAGTTGGGTTTGCTACTTGGATTGTTTATAATTCTTTATTCCTAAATAATATTTTTCACTTGTTCATCATTTCATATAAGGTATATGCAAAATGTTTTGTAAAACGTGTTGCACAATTTTAACTATGAATTTGTCTTTTTCTTCACTGAGGTATTTCAGTTTTTGTTTATGTATTTTTATACTTTATTATGAAAATACACTGATTTAATATCATGATCTGCTACTGGTGTGTTCCTCCCTTTTGATTAATTATATGTATTTTGATATTCCATTACTCCTCTACTATCTTATTAATCATATTTATTACTATTTTATAATTCTTTTCTGTGCTGTTTGCAGAGATTACTTCTTAGTTTCTTTTAAATTTTTTTTAACTGATTCTTTTATGCTGGCTTTTTATGGCTTCAAGCTGACTTTTGTATGTCTTCCCAACTCACATTCAGTGACATCATGCTGGCTGAGTGGAATCAGCCACTATCAGAATAATTATACTATGAAAATTCACATGTGCTACAAAGTGAAACTTTCAACCACAGAGAGAGACTCTTTAAAAATGCATTTAAAGCACATTACTTTGTTTAAAATGAGGAGATATTTCTAGCAATGGGACCTGCATTCATACTTCATTTACTTCTCATATTAAAATTGATACTTTTTATCTGTAGACATAGATGCATATATAGATATAGATATAGGTATTACTATAGTATATCTAGTAGAGATGCAGCTTTTCTCATGTTAGGTTTTACATGGCATTTTTTCCCCATCACGTCAGATATTTCTGTGTCCAAATTGTTAGTGAGGTATCCTTTTGTCAATGGTATATGTAAAGTTGGATTTTGTTCCTTTTATGGGAAGCAACAATTTCTGGAGTTATTTCTGGAGTATTTCTCTGTTGACATCTATAGTAATCATAATGTATTTGAATTTATATTTTCTCTATAAGTATGTGATACACCTGCTTCACATTTATTCCTTTGTCTTCCTCCTGTTTGATTAATCATTTATATTTTGATATTCCATTATCCCTCTACTAACTTGTTAATCATACATTGTTATTATTTTGTAATTCTTTCCTGTGTTCTCTGTGGAGATTACTTCTTACTTACTTTTTAATTTTTAATAAAGTTTAATATACAAAACATGACATTGACCACTTTAGCCTTCTAAGATACACAATTCAGTGGCATTTAGGAGACTCATTACCAATATCTCAATTTAGGACCCCTACAGGAAACTCTAAAGAGCATCAATGAAATCGAGTAATTGGCAACTGTGAAAAAATAAAAGCAAAGATATATATGAATCAATATGGAGAAACATCTGGATATATTTTTCTTTTTCTTTTTTTAAATTTTATTTTAATCATTGTTCAAGTACAATTTTCTCCCTTTTACTCCCAATCCAGCCCACCTACCCAACCCTCCCCACTTCCCTCCCATTACCACCTCCCCCTAGTTTTTGTCCATGTGTCCTTTAAAGTTTTTGCCAGTAAACCCTTCCATGTGTCCCCTGAAATTCCCTCTTCTCTCCCCTGTGGTCACTGTCAGCCTGTCCTCTATTTCAGTGTTTTTGGTTATATTTTGCTCGTTTCTTTGTTTTGTTGTTCAGATTCCTGTTAAAGGTGAGATCATATGGTATTTGTCTTTCACTACCTGGCTTGTTTCGCTTAGCATAATGTTTTCCAGCTCCATCCATGCTGTTGCGAAGGATAGGAGCTCCTTCTTTCTTTCTGCTGCATAGAATTCCATTGTGTAAATGTACCATAGTTTTTTGATCCATTCATTTACTGATGGGCATCTAGGTTGCTTCCAGCATCTAGCTATTGTACATTGTGCTGCTATGAACATTGGGATGCATAGGTTCTTTTGAATTGGTGTTTTAGTATTTTTAGGATAGAGTCCCAGCAGTGGAATTGCTGGGTCGAAAGGCAGATCCATTTTTAGTTTTCTGAGGAAGTTCCATACTGCTTTCCATAGTGGTTGTACCAGTCTGCAGTCCCACCAACAGTGCACTAGGGACCCCTTTTCTCCACAACCTCTCCAACACGTGTTTGTTCCTTTGTTTATGATGGCCATTCTGACTGATGTGAAGTGGTATCTCATTGTGGTTTTAATTTGCATCTCTCTGATAGCTAGCGATATTGAACATCGTTTCATGTGTCTTTGGATTTTCTGTATGTCCTCCTTGGAGGAGTGTCTGTTCAAGTCCTTTGCCCATTTTTTAATTGGATTCCTTGTCTTCTTAGAGTGCAGTCTTGTAAGTTCTTTATATATTTTGGAGATTAAACCGTTGTCTGAGGTATCATTGGCAAATATGTTTTCCCATACAGTTGGTTCTCTTTTAATTTTGATACTGTTTTCTTTAAATGTGCATAAGCTTTTAATTTTGATGAGGTCCCATTTGTTTATTCTTTCCTTTATGCCCCTTGCTCTAGGGGACAAGTCAGTAAAAAAGTTTCTGCGTGAAATATCTGAGATTTTCCTATCTATGTTCTCCTCTAGGACTTTAATGCGGTCACGTTTGATATTTAAGGCTTTTATCCACCTTGAATTTATTTTTGTATATGGTATAAGTTGGTGCTTGCGTTTCATTTTTTTTTTTTTTTTTTGCACGTGGCTGTCCAGTTCTCCCAACACCATTTGTTGAAGAGGCTATTTTTACTCCATTTTATGTTGCTGCCTCCTTTGTCAAATATTAATTGACCATAGAGACTTGGGTTTGTTTCTGGGCTCTCTGTTCTGTTCCATTGGTCGATGTGCTTGTTTTTATGCCAGTACCAGGCTGTTTTGATTACAGTGGCCTTGTAGTATAGTTTAGCGTCAGGTATTGTGATCCCTCCTATTTTACTCTTTTTTCTCACAATTGCAGCAGCTATTCGGGGTTGTTTATGATTCCATATAAATTTTTGAAGTGTTTGTTCTATGTCTGTGAAATATGCCATTGGTACTTTAATAGGAATTGCATTGAATGTGTAAATTGCTTTGGGTAGTATGGCCATTTTGATAATATTAATTCTTCCAGTCCATGAACACGGTATATGTTTCCATTTGTTTGTGTCTTCCTTGATTTCTTTCCTGAGTGTTATGTAGTTTTCTAAATACAGGTCTTTTACCTCTCTGGTTAGGTTTATTCCTAGATATTTTATTTTTCTTTTTGCTATTTCAAATGGGATTCTTTCCTTGATTTCTGCTTCTGCTGTTTCATTGTTGGTGCACAGAAATGCCTTTGATTTCTGGATATTGACTTTGTATTCCACCGTTTTGCCAAATTCGTTTATTAGGTCAAGCAGTTTTTTTGTGGAGTCTATAGGATTTTCTATGTACACTATCATGTCATCTGCAAACAGTGACAGTTGTGTTTCCTCCTTTCCAATTTGGATGCCTTTTTTTCTTTTTCCTGTTTGATCGCTGTGGCTAAAAGTTCTAGTACTATATTGACTAGAAGTGGTGAAAGTGGACAGCCTTGTCTTGTTCCTGATCTTAGTGGAAAAGATTTTAGTTTTTGCCCATTGAGAATGATGTTGGCTGTAGGTCTCTCATATATGGCCTTTATTATGTTGAGGAATGTTCCTTGTATTCCCACTTTGCTGAGTGTTTTTATCATAAATGGGTGCTGTACCTTATCAAATGCTTTTTCTGCATCTATTGATATGATCACGTGGTTTTTGTCTTTGCTTTTGTTTATGTGATGTATTACATTTACTGATTTGCGAATATTGTACCATCCTTGCATCCCTGGAATGAATCCCACTTGGTCATGGTGCATGATCTTTTTAATGTATTGTTGGATGTGGTTTGCCAGTATTTTGTTGAGGGTTTTAGCATCAATGTTCATCAGTGATATTGGCCTGAAGTTTTCTTTCTTTGTTGTGTCTTTATCTGGTTTTGGAATTAGGATGATGTTGGCCTCATAAAAAGAGTTTGGGGGTCTCCCATCTTTTTGGATTTTTTGGAATAGTCTGTGAAGGATAGGGGTTAGCTCTTCCTTACATGCTTTGTAGAATTCTCCTGTGAAACCATCTGGTCCAGGGCTTTTGTGTGTTGGGAGTTTTTTGATTACTGCTTCAATTTCTTTTGTTGTTATTGGTCTGTTCAGGCTTTCTGCTTCTTTTTCACTGAGTTTTGGAAGATTATATTTTTCTAGAAATTTGTCCATTTCACCTAGGTTTTCAAATTTCTTGGCATACAGCTCTTTGTAGTAATTTCTTACAATCCTTTGTATTTCTGTGGTGTCAGTTGTAATCTCTCCTCTTTCATTTCTGATTGTGTTTATTTGGGTCTTCTCTCTTTTTTTCTTGATGAGCCTGCCTAAAGGCTTGTCGATTTTGTTTATCTTTTCAAAGAACCAGCTCTTGGATTCATTGATCTTTAGAATTGTGCTTTTACTCTCTATATCATTTAATTCTGCTCTGATCTTGGTTATTTCCTTCCTTCTGTTTGCTCTGGGCTGTCTTTGTTGTTGTTCCTCAAGTTCTTGTAGACGTAGGGTTAGGTTGTTTGTTTGTAATGTTTCTAACTTTTTTAGGTGGGCCTGTATCGCTATGAACTTCCTTCTCAGGACTGCTTTGGCTGTGCCCCATAAGTTTTAGGTTGTTGTGAGTTCGTTTTCATTTGTTTCCAGAAACCTTTTGATTTCTTCCCTAATATCATTCTTGACCCATTCATTGCTTAATAGCATGCTATTTAATCTCCATGATTTTGAGTGTTTTGGGTGTTTTTCCTTCGGGTTGGTTTCTAGCTTCAGTCCCTTGTGATCCAAGAAAATGCTTGGTATGATTTCAATTTTGTTGAAATTGTTGAGGCTTGTTTTGTGTCCTATCATGTGGTCAATCTTTCAAAATGTTCTGTGTACATTTGAAAATAATGTGTATTTAGCTTCTTTTGGATGGAGGGCTCTGTATATATCAGTAAAGTCCATTTCATCAAGGGTATTGTTCAATGTCACAATATCTTTGTTGATATTTTGTTTCGAAGATCTGTCCATTTTTGATAGTGGGGTGTTAAAATCTCCCACTATAATTGTGTTGCTGTCCATATCTTTCTTGAAGTCCTCTAAGATTTTCTTTATGTATTTGGGTGCTCCTGTGTTGGGTGCATATATATTTACAATATTTATGTCTTCTTGGTGGATTCTTCCCTTGAGTATTATGAAGTGACCTTCTTGGTCTCTCTTTATGGACCTTTTTTGGAAGTCTATTTTGTCTGATATGAGTACTGCTACCTGGCTTTTTTTCCCTGTCCATTTGCCTGGAATATTTGTTTCCAGCCCTTCACTTTCAGCCTGTGCAGGTCTTTTATCCTGAGGTGGGTCCTTTGTAGGCAGCATATATGTGGGTCATTTTTTCTTATCCATTCAGCTATTCTATGTCTTTTGATTGGAGCATTTAATCCATTTACACTTAAGGTTATTATTGATAGGTACTTACTCATTGTCTTTTATGTACATGTGTTCCTCTCTCTCTCTCTTTTCCTTCCCTTCCTTAAAGCAGTCCCTTTAGAATCTCTTGCAGAACTGGTTTGGTGGAGGTGTATTCTTTTAGACTTCTTTTGTCTGGGAAGCTTCTTATTTGGCCTTCTATCTTCATCGAGAGCCTTGCTGGGTAAAGCAGCCTTGGTTGCAGACCTCTGGTTTTAATTACTTGGAATATTTCTTGCCATTCTCTTCTGGCTTGAAGTGTTTCCATTGAGAAGTCAGCTGTTAGCCTTATTGGGGCTCCCTTGTATGTTACTGTTTCTCCCTTGCTGCCTTTAAGATTCTCTGTCTTGAAATTTTGCCATTTTAATTATGATGTGTCTTGAGGTGGGCCTCTTTGGGTTCTTCTTGATTGGGACTCTCTGTGTTTCCTGGTTTTGTGTGACTTTTTCTCTTGTCAAATTAGGGAAGTTTTCCTTCATTACTTTTTTAAATATGTTTCCTATCCCTTGCTTTTCTTCTCCTTCTGGTATGTCTATTATATGGATATTATTACAATCATATTGTGTTGCATTTCTCTTAATCCTCTTCATTCTTTCTGAGCCTCTTTTCCTTTTCTTGTTCTTTCTGGGTGTTGTTTTCTACTTTGTCCTCTAGCTCGCTGATCCAATCTTCTGCTTCATTAATCCTGCTTTTCATTCCTTCTACTGTCTTCCTCAGTTCAGAAATGGCATTCTTCATTTCCTCTTGGCCCTTGTTGAGAGTTTCTATTTCCTTTTTCATGCTTATATAGTTTGCAGTGAGATTGTTGTAGCTTCCCTCCAGTTTCTGATAGCTCATTGTGAGTTCATTGAACTTCCTGATAATCATTGTTTTGAACTCACTATCTGATAGTTGAGTTGCCTCTATTTCATTTAGCATTTTTTCTGAGGCATCCTCCTTTCCCTTCAATTGGGGATTATTTCTTTGTTTTCTTGTTGTTCGTGGGATTCTTCTTGTTAGCCTCTGTTTCTTAAATTGATCTGTTCTGGTTCCCTGTAATTATGGTGTGAACTTCTGTGGTAGAATACCTGTGAGATTCAGGGGTGCAGTCTCCTTCATGTATCCTGGTGTTCACAACTTCCCCCTACTCTTTTTTGTGATCAGTTGGAGGAGTAAGGCAAAATGATTTAAGACAGCAAGACAGTATACTATGATATTTACATTAGCAGCCAGTAGAGTAGAGATGGGTTATCCTTTGGCTCCTTATAGTGTTAACGGTGATCATTCACCCCACTATCATCGTTTTAGAAAGGATGGATGGTTTTAGAATGTAAGACTCTTAATGGGGATGAAAGGATTGTTAGCTGGATCTAGAAAGCTGTGAGGCTGTGGGAGGTCAGATTCTAAGGTAGGATTGGAATAAAGATTAGTAAATAGGAGTATTATGTAAAAGAATGGAGACAACCCCCACAATAGTATAGTTTAGGAAATTGCAAAGTGGGCTGAGATCAGGTAGGGGTGTTGAGTAGTATTTACAATTGTATGAACTAGGTCTTATTAACAGTAATAATAAAGCATCAGTCTTGTGGCAGAATCGATGAGATCTAGATAACATGAATAAGGAGTATAGAACCTTGAGAGGTGTATTAATGGAACACAGATGAAGGATAGTAAATTATCAACACACTGTGACTGAGATACCAGGGGGAACCTATTGAATGACAGCATAACCAGCCAAGCAAAGAAGATTATACAGAAAGAAAAAGAATACCAAAATACTGTTAAAATAAAAAATGTTGGAAAAGTGAGAAAAAGATAATACAAATTTGCAGTAACTTGCAAGATCAAAAAAATAGGGAATAAAAAGCAGAAGATGGAGTGCAGGAGAGATAAATTTGGAGTGGAAGGAATAATACTAGGATGAATGGAAGAGAAACGTAAGGGATTGAGAGATATAAAAATAATAAGAATTGAAAAATAAAAAGTCACTTAAAACACAAGATAAAATCAATCAACCAACAGCCAACAAAACAAAACAAAACAAAACAAAACAAAACAAAAAAACCTCTTGTTGGTTTCTAACTGGCCAGACCAGTTTTTCTGGTCTTGCTGGCTTCAGCAGGCTGAGGGGCGTTTGAAATGCTTATCACTCTTCCCAGCCAAATCTCAGTAAGTGTGGCAGGTACTATCCCCAGGGCCCACAGGGCGCTCTCCCCTGGTCCAATCTGACTTTCCCCTACAGGACCCTGGGCGCTCCCGAGCACACTCTCCGGAGCTCACTGCTGTGGTCTCCCAGGCTCCAGGGCCCCTCAGGGCTCCTGCGACTTTTTGGTTTCCGGATGCAAGCTCCCGGGACTCCAAGGAGACGTGCCCTTCCCCCAGATTCCACCACGGCAAGCTCTATGATCTCAGGAAGCACCCGCTACTTTTTGGGATTCACGGTGCCATCTCTGGGGATCGTAAAAGGGCGCGCCCATCCACCAAATTTTTGAGTTTTAGGCTCTAGGAACGCACTAAGCGCCCCGTCCCTTCCGGGTTCACAGTGTGAGAGTCAGAATTCCCAAGGGGGTGTGTGCTTCCACAGTTCAGCAGCGCAGGCTCCAGAAACCGGACAACGCTCGCACCCTTTCCTGGATCGGGGTTGCGATGTCTGGGTTTTCCACCGATCCACACTCCCACCGGGCTGGGGGTGCAGGTGCACTTCCAGGCTGCCCCTGATAGTGCTGGCTGGAGGCACTCACTTCTCCCACGGCTATGGGTGGGTACTCACAGCCCCTGGGTGATTTTCTCCCATTCCAACTGCCCTCTCTGTGCCTTCAAGCCACAAGGTCTCCCCTGGTGTTGCTCAACCCCCGTAGTCTGGGGAGGGAGCAGCGACTCCACTCTCTCGGGTGCCCTGAGGCAGGCCCGGGAGCACCAGGCCTGGGGACTGAAATACCCCTGGTCCCTGCGCTGATCCTTGGGTCCCTTTTGTCCTGATGCAGTCTCCTTACCATCTGGTTTTTCAATGATCGCTATAATTTTTGATGTCCTGTTTTCAAAAATGTTTCGGTAACCTAGGCCACTTGCTCTGTACCTCCACCTATCCGAGAGTTTCCCTCCTCTTCACAGAAGCCCAGAATCACGGTGCCTGGAGCAAAGCCGCCGTCTTTGATCTCCTAGATTTTTCTTTAAGTGTCCTCATTCTGGGGCACCATTAGCTGAGAGAACAAAACTCCAAAAAACATCCTGTTTCTGGATATGGACCTGCTGCTACATTCATGTACGAGAGTGTGACTGAGTCACTCAGAATTTGCAACTCTTTAGTTTTACTAAACATCCCAGGTAAAAGGCATTCCAGGCATCTTGCTGTGAGAAGTTATTGGGAAGAATGACCTTCAAATAGTGGTGACCTTGGAAAGTTATTTAAATCCTTGGCCTTGGTTTACATCTATAAAGTGGAAAGAATTACACTTCCTTGTGAATCTTAGAGAGGCTTTCAGGAATTGTTTATTGTATGAAAATTTGTATGTATTGGCGAATTTTCTCACTTGGAGTGTGTATAAATGTGAAGGAACAAAATTAGTAAGCAGACGAAGAAAATTTTGGACAAATTGGAGTCCTTACAGCTCTAAAACAACATATCATGCTTGGCTCCCCTAATCAACAAACGGGAAGTTTCTGTGAAATGGTTTACAGCATGGGAGCTGATTACACACATGTATTAGGCTGAACCCCATGAAGCAGCCAGTACTTGGTAACTGTGAGGAATAGAAAACAGTAACACATACATGTCATTTATATATTATACATTGCATATCATATACACACAGATACACATGTGTGTGTACCATTCTGCCCACCAGTGTACTGCTCTGTGCCTACAGAGTTTCTATCATTTCTGTTTTTGTTTTTAAAAGCTGCAATAGGTCAAAGACCACAAAATCTTAGTGCAGCTGTGAAGTGGTTGTGAAATCTGGGAACATAAGTCTGATGAGTGGATATAGTTAGGGAGCACAGGTGAAGTCCTCAGTCCAGCGCTCAGATGTTCACCAAACTGTTCAGCACTCTTATGAAAGACAGTTTGTGGACTTTTCTGGTTTCAGAGGTACTGTGGCATCAAGTGGCTTTAAATGGCCATGAATTTCAAGAGTGTCCCTCAGGTTACAGCTGTGGGTTCATGGGACTTCACAGGTTCCCAGGCAGAGAGTCACACTATTCTTACATCTCAGCAGTGGAGTCTCATGTTTACTTAAGGCAGACACAAGTGATCCCAGTTTTCAGGGCTCATCTTCCAATTCTGCCTCAGTGAATTATGTATTCACCGGACCAGCATACAAATTATCATTCCTGAATGCCGCTGACTCACTGCTCCACTTCCCCATGCTTGGGTATATACATTGTTTTCCTCAGTGTCATCATTTCCTCATGAACAATTCTTCAATCCCCCTTACCTGACAAGCTTTTGACTCCCATGTTCAGAATCTACCCTTGTAGTTCCAAGACAGGTGACCCTTATTTCTCTGTTCTACAGATTGTAGATGATGGAATTTGAAAATTTGAATATCAGTGATGAACTAGCCAAAATCAGGAAGGAAATCTGGCCTTGCATAGCTGGGTATGTCTAGTGTGTGTGGAGTTGTGGTTGTGCCCCGGATTTAAGACAAAAACTGGGATTTGGTGTGTCCTCATCATCTGTCCACAAGCTGGTGCCTGGTGTTTCACGAATAGCAAGTGAGATTCCATGTCTGAAAAGCAGTTTGTCAAACACAGGGCAATTCTAAAATGAGTCATTTGTGAAAGAGCTGCCTGGGGAATGCAGAATACAAAACATTGGTGGAGATTTGGGTTGATTAATGAAGTTGGGTACTCCAGATCATAGACCTGAGAGTCACCCATGTTGAAGACTAGAAAAAAGGGGAGAAGGGTTTGGATCTGACAATCAGGAAGAACAGTTCTAAAAGCACAAGCTCAGTGAATGAGACTAAGAATGCAACAGGTTTTTCTCCCTACAGATGGAATTTTGCTTTCCACACATCAAACCGAAGGGACTTAACGCCGAAAGCCAGATGAAGTTTTAGTTGTACTTGATGACTTCTAATCCATAAAATACTGGAAACTCTCAGGGAAGAAAAGAATGAGCGTCAAACCCACCAGCTAGCTTCCTGAAGCTCACCTTCATATACAGATGCTTCTCTTTCCTTCCCAGTGTCTCTGGGAGCTGAGCTGCACCACATCTGCTAATTGTCTCCAAGTCTGCTGCTCAGCCAAAGCTCAGCTCCCTCACCCTTCTCCCAGGAAATCCTGAGCTGATTAACAAGGACTGGTGCAGGAAAGGAGAGAGGAACTGATACACTCCTCTACAGGGATAACAGGGTTCCCTTCAGTGGCCTCAAGCCCCCGCTTCTTTCCTGATGTCTGGTCCCTGATGCAGTGCTGAGACCCTTTGGATTGTGGAAGCCTGGCCAGCTTCTCATGAGTTTGAGCTCCACTTTGCTGGCCTCTGGGGCTCTTGTTAAGGGAGGGAGTTGTGCTGTGATCATTTCTCAGGGGAGTCTGTCCTGGGACTTCTCAGCAGAAAGGAAGTCAGTTAGCAGAACTGACTCCAAAGGGTTAAGGAGACCCCTGAGAGTTCCTGTTTAGATGTTGGGGCTAATCTCAGAGCTTCTCAACCACTTAACACTTCAAGGGCATACTTCAGTTTCCTGTTGTTGGTTATCAAACGTGACAGGCATTTATGTGGGTGAATATTTTTTACATTTGGGGATTCCAATGAGGACCAAGGCTATTGGAGAGTCAAGCAGGTCATAAGTGAATATAGGGAGGTTGCAGTGTCAAGAGGATTCACAGTGAGGGTAGGTCAATGGTGTGTATGTGCATCCCAGTGTCTGGGGAGGCATGTGAATTAGACTCTTTTCTAAGGCAGATCAGGATAGTGTTTAAGGCACAGGGCTGAGCAAAGTCTATTGTTATATTTAGCAAAGGGGCTTTGGAAATAATGTGTTTTCAGAGTTTAGGCTCAGAGCAGTGGTTTGAGGGTCAGAGCTGAGGAAAGGAGATGTTTATTAGCATGCTGGCCTTGCCACTTGGTTGCTTTTAACAAGTTACTTAATCTCCATGAGCCTCAGTTTCTGCAACAGAAAAATGAGGATAACAACTATTCCTGGCCCTGAACCCAGAGAGATTTTTTTCGACTTTCATATAGAGACTATCACGTATTCTTGTGAACATCCTTCTTACAGGAAATAAAAACACACTCTTAGGTTGTCCTCTGTGCAAACCACTCTCTCACACAATACATGTGCGTCCTTTTCCTTAGCCTCGAGTTCAATTTTTAACTGTTAATGTACACGTGAAAAGCAAGGACTACAGAGACAGAAAGCCTTGGATCTGAGCCCTGCCTCTTCTGCTTACCATTCATGTGGCCTTCCTTCTTTCCATGCACTCGTTCATTCATTCAACAATATTTATTTATTTCCTACTGTATTGAGATAGAATTCACATATAACATTGTGTAAGTTTAAGGTGTGCAATGCAATGATTTGATATATGTATATATTGCAAAATGGTTACCACAATAATGTTCGTTAACCTATCACCTCACGCATTACAATTTACTGTTGTGGTGAGAACTTTTAAAGTCTAGTCTCATAGCAATGAGAGCAACTTTCCAATATACAGTACAGTCTCATAATTAACCATAGGCACCAAGCTATAAATTACAATGAGAACTTATTCGTTCTATACCTGTAAGTTCATGCTCTTTGACTGCCTTCACCCAGTTCTCCCATCACCCCCTCCTTTCTCTTGGCAACCACCAATCTATTCTCTGTTCCTATGAATAGATTGTTCTGTTTTTTTTTTTTGTTAAGATTCCACATATAAATGAAATTATATAGTATTTGTCTTCTCTGTCTGACTTATGACACTTAGCATAATGCCCTCAAGGTCCATCTATGTTGTTGCAAAAGACAGGATGTTGCAAATTTCCTTCTTTTTTCATGGCTGAAATAGATGAGTGATAAATAAATAGATCTATGTATATGTCACATTTTCTCTATGCATTCACCCATTGATGAACACTTAGGTTGTTTACATGTCTTGGCTATTTAAGTAAAGATGCAGTGAACATACAGGGTGTGGATACATCTTCAAGATAGTGATTTCACTTCCTTTGGATAAATACCCAGAAGTGGGATCACTGGATCATAGGTAGTTCTATTTTTTTTTTAAGATTTTATTTATTAATTTCTAGGGAGGGAAGGGGGAGAGAGAGAAAGACAGAGAGAGAGAGAGAGAGAAAGACAGAGAGAGAGAGAGAAGCATCAATGTGCGGTTGCTGGGGGTTATGGCCTGCAACCCAGGAATGTACCCTGGCTGGGAATCGAACCTGGGACACTTTGGTTCCCAGCCCATGCTCAATCCACTGAGCTATGCCATCCAAGGCGGTAGTTCTATTTTTAATTTTTTTAGGAACTTCCATATTTTTTTTCATAGTGGCTATACCAGTTTACATCCCCACCAACAGTGCACAGGGGTTCCATTTCTTCACATCCTCACCAACACTTATTATTATGTGTTTTTGATGCTAATCATTCTAACAGGCATGAAGTGATATCTCATGGTGGTTTGGATTTGTACTTCCCTGGTGACTAGTGATGCTGAACTTATTTTGTGTACCTGTTGGCCACTTGAATATCTTCTTTGGAAAAATGTATGTTCAGGTCCTCTGCCTGTTTTTAATTGGATTGTTTGGGGGGGTGGTGTTAAGATATATTAATTCCTCATATACTTTGGATATCAACCCCTTACAAATATGCAGTTTGCAAATATTTTCTCCCATTCTGCAGGTTGCCTTTTCATTTTGTGGATCAATGTTCTGCTGTGCAAAAGGAGCTTTTCAGTTTTATGCAGCCCTACTTGTTGTTGTTTTACTTTTGTTTCTTGTGTTTTGGGTATAACATCCATAAAATCATTGCCAAGACCAATGCCAAGAAGCTTTTGTCCTGTGTTTTCTTCTAAGGGTTTTACGGTTTCAGGTTTTACATTCGAGTTTTCAATTCATTTCAAGTTCATTTTCATGAGTGGTATAAGATGGAGCCCAGTCTCATTCTTTTCCATGTGAACATCCAGTTTTCCCAGCACCATTTAAAAATAATTTTAGTATGTTTATTGATTTGAGAGAGGAAGGGAAAGAAAGAGGGAGAGAAACATCAGTGTGAGAAACATTGATTGGTTGTCTTTCTTATGCAGCCTAACCCAGGACTTAACCTGCAACCTAAGTATGTGCCCTCATGTAGGATTGAACTCCTTTTTGTGTACGGGACAATGCTCTAAACAACTGATCCAACAAACTCAGTGTTGCAGGGTGCAGTCAAGAGGGGGGATCCCAAATAGGCATTTGAAATGGGGTGCAGAACTCAAGGTGTCCAGGAAATATTACAAAGACATATAAGATGCCTTCACCCCTTCCCCCACAGGTGTGAGTTGGGGGAAGGGACACAGGGAACAAGAACATGCAGGGCTGTTTTGTACAGCAGCAGCTTTGCAGCTAATCCATGGCATGGTCATTAACATACCTATAGCCTTTGGCTGGTCACTTAGATATGCTAAATAGCTGTGGCTTTTCTCTGGGCCAGGGGAATGGAAAGGGACACCCCCTCAAGATGTTACTGGGAGGCAGGTCCCCCGAGTTACAGTGCCTATGTGGGAGCTCGGAGAAGACTGGCTCCGTGACATGGGGACACATCTGCTCAGTAAGGCTGGAAAGGATGTGAGATTGATGGCAAGTGTGGCCGAGTGTGGGAGGAGTCAGAAATGGGGCTGCAGAGGAAGGCTGGTGTGGGGATTTAAAACCCAGACACAGCAGCCATTGCAGGAGAGAACCACACAGTTTTGGCTGAGTGGGGACTCCCGTGGCCCTGGGAGAGAGGACCATGTGGCTGGAGCAGTGGAGAGAGAACCTCATGTCTTTGCCAGAGTGGGGACCCCCATAGCATTAGTAGGGGGAACCACCACCTGGCTTTAGCAGAGATCCTGGCGACACAGCTGAGGGTGCTGGGAACCGAGAGAGGTTTCCCAGCCAAGACAGATTACTGGGAAGAACTGGGGGCTGCCTGAGCCAAGGACTTCTATTTCTTTTCCTGAGATATGGTACCCCAGAACCGGCAAAGGGGAAGGAAGGACTGTGCATGTTTGTGGGTGTTTTAAGGGACTTTAGGATTTTGATGAAGACATTAGGTTACTACTTTAAGTTTTTATAGCATTAAATAAATGTTACCTTTCCTTTTCAGGAATCTCTGTCATTGAGAGACATCTTTACTGTAGGTGGCGGACATAATGAACCTGGGGGTTCATTTCAGGTAATAATATATTGCCCTTGGCCCCCCCCGCTTGTTGTTCTGTAACAGTTTTTGGCAACCGCAGCAGGACTGCAATTGTCTGTGGCAGACCGACACCCTAGGTGCGAAAGAGTGAGACTTTGGAGTTTTCCCAGTCTTGAGAATCTCTCTGCACTCCTCCTGAGGGCATTGGCCACCTATCATGCCTGGAAAGGTGAAAAGTAAACAAAACGGGGAGGGAGCAGAGATGTGAAAGTGTTTTGGTTGAAAACTTGGTTTCCGAGTGTGTGGGTTTTTTTGTTTGTTTGTTTGTTTGTTTGTTTTTTTGAGTAATGGAGCTGCAATTGTGGGCAATAGCTGGGGAAATACCCGCTCTTTATGCCACATGTATTCTTCTTGCTCTGAACTTTTGCTTGCTTTGTTGGAGCTGTATGAATAGTTCTGAGCTGGTTCCTAAGTGGAGCCCATTGATTTTGGGAGAACTACTGTGCTAAGTCAACACAGAAGAATCCCTTGACTAAGCAGTTAATGGTTATTGTTGTAACACGGTGTGGCCTACTTATGTTTTGGGTGATGAGCTGAGATGGCTGGTGAATGATTCTTTGAATTACTGCATCATTGCTAGATTGAAACAGTATTGCCGGCGGTGTGAACTATCGGAAGAGTTACACTATCTTAATGCATTTATAATATTGCACAACAGCTTTTTGCCAGAGACAGAGAAGTGTGTGATGGTACAGAAGGGAAAAGAGGTCTCAGAACCCCTCCTTGATAGAACACAGGAAGAGAGAGTGAATGAGGAGATAAACCTCATTAATACTCTGAACCCAGGGAATGGGGGCTCACAGACAGGGGGAACTCCAGTGGTGCTGCTGCCTCCCGAAGAGGTGGGGCCCGCCACCATCACCTCCCCTTGCAGGTGGGAGAAATCTCCACCAGGGATTCAAACCCTCTGCCAGTTGGCTCTGCTCACCAGCCTCACCAGCAGGTGGGAGGGGCCCCCTTGGCTCTGGAAATCAGAGCCAAAGGGCCTTCACCATGTTCACAGGTGGGAGCAGCCTGTGTTCTGCCAGCACCTTTGCAAGTGGGCAGGGCCTGCGCCTTGCCTGCTCCCCACCCCCATTGGGTGGGGGTCAGCTCTGGAGTCCTGCTGCTTCCCCAGCAGGTGGGAGGGGCCTGGCTCCCTCTGCAAGATGAAACCTTGGGACACCACCCTCCACAGGTGGGAGGGGCCTGTACCACTTCAGTCCCTCTACTGGTGGGAGGAGCCTCCGTGAGGCCACCACCTTCACAGCTGATGGAGGTTTCTATATCTCCAGCCTCACACAGGATGAGAACTACTACTGCTGTAGTACCTCCCCCTGCACAGGTGGTGGGAGCCACCTCAGTACTGTCTCCTCCCGCAAATGACCCTGAGGTGGAGATTGCAGAGCCAACTGCATCATCTCCACCTGCTGAAGAATGCGTCTCACTGCCCAGAAATTGCCAGGGCACCTCCTATAACTGGGGAGCCTTCAGAGGTGTAGCCAGCCAATACCCTTTGAGGTAATACCAGATAGGCGGAATAAATGAGGAAGGCCAGCCCACTGGTTACTATTGGGCCCATACTCCGTTCTCCACTTTGGACTTACTGAACTGGAGGAATGCCAGTCCCTCCTATAGGAGTGATCCTCAGAAGATGGCAGATCTTATTGCCTCTATTTTTGCCACTCACCACCCAAACTGGGCAGACATACAGGCCCTCCTGAACATTTTTGCTAACAGCAGACAAAAGACAGTTGGTTCTAACTAGAGCTGGTCAGGAGGTCTAGCACCTCCTCAATGAGGACACCAAGGGAATTCTTAACCCAATGGATGCAATTCCTCGGGTAGACCATAAGTGGGACCTGAATAGCAGAGATGGCTTAACCTCTTTGAGACACTATAGAAGGTGCATATTGGAAGGACTTAGGAAAGGAGTGCCCAAGCAGAGGAGTCTGAACCTAATACAGACTCTCCAGCAGAAGCCAGATGAGGATCCTTCTGAATTTTTAGAAAGGCTCTACCAGGCATACAGGAAATATTAACATCCCTGATGTTGATGCAGAGGCACCAGAGAATGTGAGAATGGTAAACATGACTTTTATTGGACAGAGCACTCCGGATATTAGGAACAAACTTCAGCGTGTAGATAGAGTACTGGGAAGGAGCTCCTCCCAGCTAGTGGACACAGCTTTTAAAGTCTACAATGCCCCGGAAGCAGGGAAGGCAAAATGGGTCACAGTGTTCTTGGAGTTAGCCCAAGGAAACCAAAAGACGCAGGGCACTGGGGCAGAAAAGGGAAACTCACCGGGTGCCTGCCACCGGGCCAGTGGCAGAAGGGACCCTACAGAGAGGAAAAAAGCACTAGGCTGTTATCAGTGTGCCCATTCCAAGGAGGAGGGGTACTGGAGGAATGAGTGTCCATATCGCAAAAGCGAAAGTAAGAATCCAAGTTGAATGATGGTGAAGCAAGAAATGGAGGAGGACAAGGAATGAGGAACCCCAGGGGCTCCACTGGACATCTCCCGACCCACCACTATTTACCCATGGGAGCCCCAGGTACACATGACTGTGGGGAATGAGCCAATTGACTTTCTTGTAGATACGGGAGCCACATACTCAGTGTTGTACACAAAGTTGACTGGTAAAAGTTCAAATGAAGTAATGGTTACTGGTGTGTCTGGCCAGGTACAAAAACAGATATTCCTACAAACTCTGGAATGCCATCTTGGGGGAAAAACCTTATACACAGTTTTCTGTATATGCCTGATTGTCCCCATTCCATTGTTGGGCCGAGATTTGCTGCATAGACTGCATGCACAAATAACCTTTGCCTCCAAGCAACAGCAGCTGTGGGTGGAAGTCCTGCTGGAAAATGCCCTCCATTTGCAGGCTTCCCTGACCTGTCCTGGAGGCCCTGGAGGTGAACCCTTCCCACCTGAGATCTGCAAGCAGGTCGATCAAACTGTTTGAGCTGACAGACTCCAGGTAAAGTAGTTAACATAAAACCCATAAAGATAAATCTGAAAGAACGGGTGCAGATCCCATGAAAGAAACAGTATCCCCTCCAAAAGGAGGCTTTACAGGGGATCCAGCCAGAGTTGCAGAAGTTTTTGAAATCAGGATTAATTTGGCCTTGCTGGTCACCATATGACATTACCATTTTGCCAGTCAAAAAGCCACACTCAGCCTGGCTGGCGGAGCTCAGCGGATTGAGCACGGGCTGCGATCCAGGCATTGCAGGTTCCATTCCCAGTCAGGGCACATGCCTAGGTTGCAGGCCACGGCCCCCAGCAACCACACATTGATGTTTCTCTTTTGTTCTCCTTCCCTTCCCTCTCTAAAAATAAATACATAAAATCTTAAAAAAAAAAAGAGTGCTGCTTTGGATTCATCCTAAAAAATAAATAAATAAAAATAAGATAAAAAGCCAAACTCAGATGAGTACCAGTCTGTACAGGATCTCCGTGCCATCAATGACATTGTCCAGGACATTCACCATACTGTGCCTAACCCTTATACCTGTTGACTATGGTGCCTGGGAATAGCAAATGGTTTTCAGTCCTGGACTTAAAAAATGCTTATTTTTTTGTATCTTGATAGATGAGCAGGCTCAGCAATTGTTTGCCTTTGAGTGGCAGAACCCAGAGACGAAAGCCACGCTCCAATACTGCTGGACTGTGCTGCCACAAGGATTTAAGAACTCCCGGACAATATTCGGGTAAGTGCAGGCAAAAGCCTTAAGGGATGTTCAGTTGAAATCGGGAGTTCTTTTGCAATGTGTAGATGACCTGTTAATAGCCAGCAGTAACTATGTGGACTGTTTGCACAGCACCCTCACGGTTCTAAATCATTTGGCAAAGAAAGAATATAAAGTGTCATGTCATAAGGCCCAAATTTGCAAACAGGAAATGGCATGTCTGGGATTTCAACTGAAACAAGGTACCAGGTGTCTGAGGGCAGATAGAAAGCAAGACATTGCTATGCTAAAAATCACAGAAAATCAAAGGCAGCTTCGTGGGTTCTTGGGAATTACAGGGTTTTGTCAGATTTGGATTCCAAGCTTTGGACTCATAGCAAAGCCATTGTATAATGCCTTAAAAGGAGGGGACTCTGAACCCCTAGAATGGACAGGGGATTGTCAGGTACATTTGATACTTTGAAGGGGAAGCTGGCTCCGGCCCCTGCATTGGGACTGCTGGACTTACAGAAGTCTTTCAAATTATATATTCATGAAAGGCAGGGGATAGGACTGGGGGTGCTAACCCAGAACCTGGGAAATATTCCCAGACCCACAGACTTGCTCTGAAAGAAGCTGGACCACGCAACGAAAGGATGGCCACCATGCCTCCAAGCAGCAGCAGCCACCTATGACATCTTACAGGAAGCTCAGTTCACCTTGGGACAGCCTACTACAGTGTTGGTGCCACATCAGGTTCTGACTCTGCTAGATCAGAGGATATTGGCTGACAGCCGGGTGTATGGGCAAACACCAGGCCATTTTGCTGGACAATCCAAATGTTACCTTACAGACCACCACAACCCTGAACCCAGCCACCCTACTCCCAGATATGGAGGGGGACTCTGCCCTTGAGCATGAATGCTTGGAAATAATTGGCCAAGTTTATTCTAGCAGGCCAGATCTGATGGACCAGCCGCTGGCGTCACTGGACTCGGAGCTGTATACAGACAGGAGCACCTTCATGGACAATGGCCAGTGATGAGTGGGGTATGCAGTGGCCAAAGCAGACAAGGTAATGGAAGCCCAGGCCCTTATGCCAGGAACCTCAGCACAAAAAGCTGAACTAATAGCCCTCACAAGAGCCTTACTGCTGTCCCAAGGAAAGAAAGTTAATATAGATACAGATTCTAAGTATGCCTTCATGGTAGTCCATGCCCATGGAGCAACATGGAAAGAAAGAGGACTTTTGACCTCAGGGAACAAGGATGTTAAACACTCAGAGGTGATTTTACCGCTACTAGAGGCAGTGAACGTACCAGACAAGGTTGCTATAATGCACTGCCCAGGACACCAGAGGGATGGTTCCCAAACCAGTCAGGGACACCAAATTGCTGACAAAGCAGCAAGACAAGCAGCCAAGGACTTGCCACGCCTAGCAGCTCTGGTTCCCCATCTGGACTTGTCAGAGTTTAAACCTCATTCCACGGAACAGGATGAGGAGCAGGCCCACGAGTGGGGACTCACTAACACTGATCCCAATTCTATGTGGAAGGTCAACTCCCAAATCATACCTCCTGGTATGATTTTACTGCCTGAGGCTCTGGTGTATCCTGTCCTCAAGCACCTACATGAAGGGACCCACTATGGAAGGGATGCTCTAATGGATTTCATTAGGCCATACCTGAAGGGCCCTTATGTGCAAAGGACCGTCCACAGGGTTAGCCAAGCCCGTCAGATATGTGCCAGAAACAATTAAGGCAGAGTGTGTTCCCACAGAAAATGGAGTACAATACAAAGGCATGTGCCCCTTTGAGGACTGGCAGGTGGACTTCACACAAATGCCTAAAATGAAGGGAAATTTCAGACTCTTGTTGGTCTTTGTGGATACTTCTTCTGGGTGGGTAGAAGCATACCCCACCAGGACTGAAAAAGCAGCTGAGGTGGCAAAACTGTTGCTTAAAGAAATAATTCCCAGGTTTGGACTTCCCCAAAGCATTCAAAGTGACAATGGACCATCGTTCCCTTCAGAAATCTCCCAGAAGGTCGGACAGGCATTGCAGATACAATGGAAATTGCACACATCCTGGAGACCTCAGTTCACAGGAAAGACTGAGAAAATGAATCACACCATAAAGAAGACTTTGGGAAAAATATGCCAGGAAACACATTTAAAATGGGACCAGGCATTCCCCATTGCTTTGCTCCGGGTCAGAGTGGCACCTAGAAGCAGGTTTAAACTGAGCCCTTTTGAAGTACTTTATGGGAAACCCCTCTGAATTTGTGTCTTAGGTAAACCCCTTCTGGATTTGGAGCACGAGGCATGAATTAAGCAATGTGTACAGCATTTAGGGCAGACACTAACCACTTTGCACAAGTTTGCTCATTGCAGGTCTGTCTACCCCTCTGATGAGCCCCTGCAGCCATTCCAGCCAGGGACCAGGTCCTACTACAGACCTCGAAGAGCCAAGGCCCTGAACAGCAGGTATCTGAACAATGGACTGCTCCCTATGATGTCCTGTTGACAACGTATTCCTCCCTGAAGCTGCTGGGAATTAAGCCCTGGATTCACCACACATGGGGAAAACAGGCACCGCCAAAGGGAGATGAAGACCCTGCTGCTGCAGCTGAGGCAGAAAGGGAAAGTTGGACCTGCACTCCGGAGGAAGGTTTGAAATTCCTCTTCCGGAAAGAGACAATGAATCCCGGTACAGGGTGACAGTGTTTGTCATGTCATGAAAGTGTTTGTAAAGCTAGGGACTTTTGGCTGCCACTTACTGAGTTTAAGTATAACCTTCCTGGTGTGAGAAAGGAACCAGGCCTAAAAGAGAATGATAGTTAAATCTGGATGAGTAGAAATGTGTAAATGAAGGTGTATGAAAGAAAGAATACAGGGTTTGCGGATGTTGCAGAAGGTCTGTGGAGAACTGTAAAGATAAATGGAAAGGTGAAAGTTTTAAGAAAGAATTATGTGGTGTTAGTTAATAATAGAAGCTATAAGGCATGGAGATGCAATATTGATGGATATCAGAAGGTGTATGGAAAAAAGAATAGACAGTTCGTGAATGTTGCAAAAGGTCTGGGGAAGTGAAAGTTTTGAGAAGCCTGGTGGATATTAGAAGGGAAAGGATTTTCCTTCACATTTTGTATTTTTCTCCCTACCTGATCCCTCCAGAACTTGGCATTCTGAAGGAGTGAGTGATGACATAAGGTTTCTTTGCATAAAACCATTAAGAGCAGTTGTTAATAGTGTTTCTGTTAACCAAGACTTTGACTGGAACCTCACGCCTGAAGGAGGCATGTCTGGTTTCTGGTCATCACCAGAAAGCCCTGAGGTAATGGGATTGACTTGCGAAGCTAGGATAAGCCCACGAGAAAAGCCTGGTACTTGGGTGGTTATGCGGTTCATGGCAGTCTTTCCAGGGAAGGAACGAAGGTTGCTTTTCTGAAAGATGGCCAAAAAGGAACCTGTAGGAACAATGGAAGCTTCAAGGATTTGAGTGAAACAACTGGTACAGGCGAAGCCAGATGGCGGATGTGTGGCTGTATTTCTGTGCCCCGAGGGGCAGACTGCAAAGTCAATCTAAAGGTTCCCTGTGTGAGTTCTAGCCAAAACGGACTTAAAGACCATAAGTGATCCAGGCTACTCTTGGTGTGTTTATGCAAATGAACAGTCAAAGTCAAAAGCGGGAGTCAAAGTACTCCCTTGATTAACAAGGAAGGTGATCTTAAGGAGAAAAATTGTGGTTCAAGGAAAATCACAGTGCTCAGTATTGGACATCAGAATGGCTCAGCTAACTGTCTTGAAAGTTTGTTTTCATTTGAAAGTTGAAACTGGGTTTATAATATCACTAAAGATGGACAATTTTACTGGTATGGATGACCTGTCAAATTGCCACTGCTAAATGTTATTGCAGGAAGGAACTTGCAACTGAATGTCTTCCCAAAAGACGGTCTCACTGGCACAGAGACTGGTTTGGGGATCGTTGTGTGCATTAACCCGTGTGTTCTTCTGTTTTCACAGGGCATATGCCTATGACTTCATTACCCGAGTGATTGGTTGAATGAGTGAGTGAATATAAACCTCACTTAAGGAGTCCATTTCCATCATCACCCCCTGAAACTCAACAGTTTGGCTGAACTAAGTGGTTGGGTCGGTGAATGGTTCGGGAGGTCTGTGGGCTTCCCTTTAGAACTGATTTTGCCTTTTCTGTCTTGATGGCTTGGACAGAAACAGCCCAGAAATCTGAAAGGAGGGAAATCCTAATGTATTCCCCTCAGCCCAAGTGAAATATAATGGGCCACAAGAGTTTTGGATAGGTGTAGCATGCCTTGTACACCTACCTCCTGATAAGCCATTCCTTACTTAAGTCCCTGCCTTTGTCATTTAGTGGTTATGATTTAATTGTGCCTTCCAACTCCTTCCAAACCTGTCACCTCCAGAATATGACCAGGATGCCAAAAGTCCAACAATGCCAGCCTTTGGACACCAAGCCTGTGACTTCCTGGTGACAGCAACTGACCAGGATTCTGTAAGGTCCTTCCCCTTACAGGAAGGACTCCCTCCATGCTGCACCTCCCCCTGTCTTTCAGGGCACCGCTGACCCAAGGGTAGGGAGGACAACGTCCTTGTCCAGCAAGAAGTAGTTACAAGAAGATGAGACCTTCATCCATTCTCCTTTACAAGATTATAAAGTGGGTGCATATCTGAAAGGAGGGAATGTTACACGGTGCAGCCAAGTGAGGGGACCCTAAATAGGCATTTGAAATGGGGTCCACAACTCAAGGTGTCCAGGAAATATTAGAAAGACATGTAAGATGTCTTCACCCCTTCCCCCACAGGTGTGAGTTGGCGGAAGGGACACATAGAGCAAGAACATGCAGGGCTGTTTTGTACAGCAACAGCTTTGCAGCTAATCCATGGCACAATCATTTAACTTACCCATAGCCTTTGGCTGGTCACTCAGATATGCTAAATGCTTTGGCCATGCTCTGGGCCAGGGGGATGGAAAGGGACTCTCTCCGCCCCAAGATGTGACTGGGGGGCAGGTTCCCCAAGTTACAGCACCTGAGTGGGAGCTCGGAGAAGACTGGCGCTATGACAAGGGGACACACCTGCCCAGACCGACGATGGCAGCCCAGTAAAGCTGGAAAGGATGTGAAATTGATGGCAAGTGTGGCCGAATGTGGAAGGAGTCAGAAATGGGGTTGCAGAGGAAGGTTCACTCGAGGATTTAAAACCCAGACATGGCAGCCATTGCAGGAGAGAACCACACAGTTTTGGCTGAGTGGGGACTCCCATGACCCTGGGAGAGAGGACCATGTGACTGGAGCAGTGGAGAGAGAACCTCATGCCTTTCCCAGAGTGGGGACCCCCACAGCATTAGTACGAGGAACCACTACCGGGCTTTAGCAGAGATCCTGGTGACACAGCTGAGGGTGCGGGGAACTGTGGGGGGTCTCCCAGCCAAGACGGACTACTGGGAAGAACTGGGGGCTGCCTGAGCCAAGGATTTCTATTTCTTTTCCTGAGATATGATACCCCAGAACGGGCAAAGGGGGAAGGAAGGACTGTGCATGTTTGTGGGTGTTTTAAGGGACTTTGGGATTTTGATGAAGACATTAGGTCACTACTTTATGTTTGTATAGCATTAAATAAACATTTCCTTTCCTTTTCATGAATCTCTGGCATTGAGAGACATCTTTGCTATAGGTGGTGGACATAATGAACCTGTGGGATCCTTATGGGTAATAGTATATTGCCCTTGGCCCCCCTTCTTGTTCTGTATCATCAGCACCATTTTGTGAAGAGAGTGTTTTTCCTCCATTGAATATTCTTGACTCCATCATCAAATATTAGTCAACAATGTATGCATGGACCCTCTAATCTCTGCCATTGACCTATGTGTCCATTTCTGTGCCAGGAACATACTGTTTTGATCACTATAGCATTGTAGTGTAGTTTGAAATAAAAAAGTGTGATGCCTCCAGCATTGTTATTTTTTTAGATTGCTTTGCTGCTGTGGGACATCTACATTCCTTGTACATTTCAGGGATGTTTTTTCTCTTTCTATAAAAACTATCATTATGATGTTGATGGGAATCGCATTGAATCTGTAGATCACTATGGGTAGCATGGATACTTTGATAATATTAGATCTTCCAATTCATGAGCATTGGGTATATTTCCATTTACTTACATCTTCTTTGATTTCTTCCTCAATGTCCTACAGTTTTCAGTATACAAGTCTTTCACCTCTTTGCTAAATTTGTTCCTAAGTATTTAATTATTTTGATGCTATTGCAAATAGGATTACTTTTTAATTTATTGCCAGATATATTTTTGTTTATGCAAAGATATACCTGTGACAGAAAAAGGGACAGATGACACTAAAACAACAGAAATAAGTATCTCTTTTGTGCAAGCATATGAGTGACCAGAAATTTTTCTCCTTAAAGAGGTCAGAATGAAGCAGCATCCAGAAGCCCAAGAGAAAATGCTAACAGGCTGAGTTGAAGATGGTACAGTGTGGTGGCCAAGGGGATGGACACTCAAGCCAGATACCATGAATCAGAATGCTCAATAAAGAATTCACCTCTGAAACACCTATGTCTTTCCCTAGAGAGTGAAAATACTTTTCCCCAATTTTTCATTTCACCATTAGTTCTATAATTTGCTGGGCCCTTCAACTCATAAATATTAAATTAATCTGAAATAATAATACATTCAAAAAGAATAACAACTGTAATGGGTTATGACTCAGAAATTAAATAAGAATTGTGAATTCATAATAATATATGAGGTCTGTCAAGAAGGTGTCCAACAAGCTAATATGAAAAATAAAGACATTTATTGAAGAACACACAAGATACAAGAAATATTGTACATAGGACAATGATGCCTCAGTCCTCTTCAAAGTAGGCACCTTGGAGCCTCACACAGTTCTCCCAATCACTATCTGCTGCCCTGTCATATTTTCCTGAATCTTATCAAAGGTCTGAAATCTCTTCTCTTTCAAAGACTATTTTAGTTTTAGGAAAATCTAGAAGTCACAGGGCACCAAATCTGGGCTATCGGGGGGCTGAGTCACCTGGGTGATTTGGTGTTTTGCAAAAAAACTCTCCATGAGACATAATGCATGAGCTGCTGTGTTGTCATAATGAAGATACCGCTTACCAGCTGCCTATAGCTGTGGCCTTCTGAATCATCCAAGCAGTTTCTGTGGAGAATGTTCCAGCTTAAGGGAAAAGGTGATGCACATTCATTGCTCTACTCGCTCAGTCATTTTGAAAGTGAAAGTCACACAGTATACATGCTGTGTGTACTGTCCCCACCCATTAGGACAATAAAGTCATCATTGTTCATGCACGTGCATGGTAGTCCACTTGCCTTGGATCCCAGTTACACCAATGTCACACAAACTGTTCTCTAACAATGGCTGGGTTTTTTTCCAGACAGACCTCCTATTATCTATAGCAGTGTATGCGGAATACTCACCATTGCCCCAGGTCTATTTTCCAGCTTCCTCCACCCTGTTTTGTCTCAGGAGTCGGACCTTTATGGCCTGCATCAAGTGGACTCCCTGGCTCTTGGGGATAGGCCAATGGAAAACACGATCAAAAGATCAAAGGCAGAAGGACAAAGAGGCTGGGGCATTTAGTCTGTTGTTTTCCCTGCTGGACCATGGGTTGACAGCGGCCATCCACAGTTCCTGTTTAGGGGTCCTCTCTTAAACCTACATGTCTCACCAGGTTTGATAATGACACCCTCCCCTTACATCTGTTCCCCAATGTTGCTAGCCTTCACCACCCCTAACAGTTCCCCTGGAACTGATCAACACCTTTCTAAACAAGCCATTATTGCAATCTCTTTTCAAAAATCCTTTGTCCCAGCTGGATCCATGTGCAAGAAGAAAGGCATCACTGGCATCAGGGACACTGTTCCCTGGGACTTCAGTCCCCTCTGGTCCTGGACACACAGTTCCCCTAAGGGCAGTCAGAAGTGGGCCAATTAGCCTGTGGTGGCTCCTCCCTGACCCAGAAGCTTGGGGACTTTGTTTCAGTCCTCATATCAGTAATTAAAATGTTAACCTTTTTGCTCATTGCTCTGGAGTTGGTGAAGAAACACAAACACCTGCAGAAGCACTGAGGCCACACAGATTTCTTCTTTTTGTCTGAGTCTCCTAAAGAGAAGCTGAGGAGTCAGGCCACAGTCTGGAGCAGAAGGGTGTGAGATCACCAAGGATGAGCTCAAGTCAGAGGAGCTGTAATGTGCACTTGACTATAGATCTGCCTGTGGACAGGTGGGCTTCTGTGTGATACTCTCTGTCTCTGTATTGTATATGCATCCTTGTGTACATGTCATTTGGTAGTTTCATATGTGTGCTTGTGCTGTGTATCTGACTCACAGCCTGACTCTTTTCCTCAGTGAGAGCTAACCTGGGCTGCTTCAGTGTATATACCGGGGGTGTTCACCTGTGGCCTATGGGCTATATGCAGCTCAGGATGGCTATGAAATGGCTTAGCAAAAAAATCATGAACTTACTTAAGACATTATGAGATTTTTTTGTGATTATGTGTTACAATGTATTTAATGTGTGGCCCAAGACAACTTGTCTTTGTCCAGTGTGGCCCAGAGATGCCAAAAGGTTGGACACCCCTGTATCAGCCTCCTGGAGTGTGATTAGGGAGGGACTCCTGATTAATGCCTGTGACCCTAAGTACAGGCATCACAGCTGAGCATCAGAGGTGATATTGTTGGCTCTGGTGCTGGACAAGAAGACAACTGATCTCACTGGAGCCAAGGTCAGGTCAGAGAGGGTTCACACTCTGCTCAGCAGCATGTGCTGGTATACATGTGAGCTGTGTCTGTGGGTGACACACTGGTGTGTGAGAGCAGGAAGGTGTACTGTTTGGGTTTCTCTCTGTGTTACCATGTTGTGTGACCTTGTGCATGGGATGTTGGTGGTGGTTTAATCAGTGTGCCTATGACTGAATAGGCTTAACCGCCCCATGCTGATGGCCTTCCCTTAGGAAGGGGATGGGTCAGAAAGGGTTGAAGCATGCCCTCATTATTAATAGGAGGGTGTATGCTGCTTGTTTTACAGTGTGTGGCTGGGTGTGCAATAAATATGCATTTCTGAATAAATGATAATGAATGTAATGGTCTTTTCTCAATTGTAAAGCATTTCAATATAAATGAAGGGAACTATCTAGGTAGGGATCTAAGAAACTATTGAACTGCTTGCAGCCTTACAGTAACCCAGGGTGTTACCAAGGATGGGAGAGGTGTCCATGGGTGGTAGTTAAGAGCACAGGCTCTGTTCATGCAGATGTAGCAGACTGACCTGCATATTGATAATTTTTCCCTTTAACTTTATTCTAAGTATAAATGACATACAAAACAATATTAGTTTCAGGTGTGTACAACATGGTGATTCAACATGTAAATAACTACATGTCACCATAAAAAGTTATCCCATTATTGGCTATCAAAAGTATTTGATATTTTTAACCTATAGAAAATGGCAATACATACCATTTATATATGCACATAAGATTTACATCATTTTTATATTTCTATTTGCTAGCAGCTAATATAAGAGAGAAAGGAGAGTCATTCTTACTGTAGTTGTGAAGATGTTTTAGTCTGGGAATGTAAGGCTGATGTTGGATTATAAAAGGCAGACAAAGCCCCTGACTTAATACACAGCACAGTGTTTATGGCCCCAGGATGGCCAGCATTACTATGGAAGAGTTTGTGGACTGTTCTGGTTTCAGAGCTATTCTGGCATCAAAGGGCTTAAACAGTCACCCATTTCTGGAGTGGCCCTGAGTTTACAGCTGTAGGTCAATGGCACATGGGAGGTGCAGTGATTAGCCAAAGAATATACATGCATGACCCATTCTGTGGTGATTGCCTTAGGGAGTGGGGGAGTGTGGGCTAGGTAGATGCAAGAAATGGAAAAAAATGGGAACTATGATGGTGTAAACAATAAAAAATAAGGGAAAAAATTAATGACTTTCCCATTAAATTACAGTATGAGATGTGATGGTCCTGCTTGTCTTTCTAGGATACTGAGATTCCAAAACCTCCCTTGTCCCCAGCAGACAGAAGAGCAGCAATGAGGCCTGAGAACCAGAGCAGCGTGTCTGAGTTCCTCCTCCTGGGGCTGCCCATCCTGCCAGAGCACCAGGGCATGTTCTTCGCCCTGTTCCTGGGCATGTACCTGACCACGGTGCTGGGAAACCTGCTCATCATCCTGCTCATCAGGCTGGACTCCCGCCTGCACACGCCCATGTACTTCTTCCTCAGCCACCTGGCCCTCACTGATGTCTCTTTCTCATCTGTCAGTGTCCCAAAGATGCTGATGAACATGCAGACTCATCACTTCTTCATTTCCTACCCAGGGTGTATTTCTCAGTTGTATTTTTATTTATGTTTTAGTTGTGTTGATAATCTTCTTCTGGCAGTGATGGCATATGACAGGTATGTGGCCATCTGTCATCCTCTACACTATAACACCATCATGAGGGAGGAGTTGTGTGTGCTGCTGGTGAGTGCCTCATGGATTACTTCATGTGCCCATGCACTGTTGCACTCTGTCCTCCTGGTCCGACTGTCCATCTGTGCCAACAATGTCATCACCCACTTCTTCTGTGACCTCAGTGTGCTCCTGAAGCTTAGCTGTTCAGACATCTCCCTCAATGAGTTGGTCATCTTTATTGAGGGAGGAATGATTTTACTTTTGCCTTTGGCTATGATTTTAGGCTCATATATCCGTATAGGGACCATCATCCTGAAGGCTCCCTCCACTAGGAGACTCGTGAAAGCTTTTTCTACCTGTGGCTCCCATCTCCTTGTGGTGTCTTTATTCTATGGGGCAATTGTAGGTGTTTACTTTGTGTCCTCATCATGGGATTCCAAAGACATAATTGCTTCGGTCATGTATACGGTAGTTACCCCCATGCTGAACCCCTTCATCTACAGCCTGAGGAACAGAGATGTAAAGCAGGCCTTAGAATATTTGTCAACAGGGTTGAAGAAGTTAATATGTCAATGAGGTCACATTTCCTACTTGGATTGTTTATAATTCTTTATTCCTAAACAATATTTTTCACTTATTCATCATCTATTATAAGGTACATGCAAAATCTTTTGCAAACCCTGTTGCACAATTTTAACTATGAATTTGTCTTTTTCTCTACTGAGATATGTCAGTTCTTCCTTTTGTATTTTTATTATGTATTGTGAGAACACCTGATTTAGTGTCATGATCTACTGCTGGTGAACTTACCTTTCTTTTTTTAACTGTATCTGTTATGCTGGCTTTTGTCAGCTTAGGTTCATCATGCACACATCTTCCCAACTCACATTTGATGACATCATGCTGGCTGACTGCAATCAGCCATGATCAGAATAGTTATACTACAAAAATTCACATGTGCTACAAAGCAAAATTTTCCAAGAAAGAGAGACAGGCTTTTTAAAAATGCATTTAAAGCACACTATTTTGTTTAAAATGAGGAGATATTTCTAACATTGTGCCCTGCATTAATACTTCATCTACTTCTCATATTAATATTGATATTTTATACCTATACACATAGATACACATACAGATAGACATATATATATAGGTACAGATTTTGATATTTCTGGCAATTTGGCCTGCAATAAAAGTTCATTTACTTCTTATATTAATACCGATACTTTACATCTGTAGACATAGACATATATATAGATATAGATATAGGTATTACTATAGTATATGTAGTAAAGATGCAGCTTTTCTCATGTTAGTTTTTACATGGCATTTTTTCCATCCCTTTAGACTGTCCTGTGTCCAAATTGTCCATAAGGTGTCCTCTTGTCAATGGTGTATATAAAGTCGGATTATGTTCTTTTCATGTGGAGCAACAATTGTTATTTTTAGAGCTATTTCTCTACTGACATCTAAAGTAATCATAATGTATTTGAATTTATATTTTCCCTATAACTTTGTTATACACCTGCTTCACATTTATTCTCTCCTGTTTTTCTCCCTTTTGATATTCATATATATTTTGATATTCCATTACACCTCTACTAACTTATTAATCATACGTTATTACTATTTTGTAATTCTTTTCTAGGCTGTTTGCAGAGATTACTTCTTAGTTCTTTTTTAACTCTTAAGCAATGTTTAATATACAAAACACAACATTGACCACTTTGACCTTCTAAGATACACAATTCAGTGACATTTAGGAGACTCATCATCACTATCTCAAATTTGGGACCCCTATAGGAAATTCTAAAGAGCATGAATGAAATTGAGTAATTTGCAACTGTCAAAAAATAAAAGCAAAGACATCTATGAATCAATATGGAGAAATATCTGGATATACTGTTAAATGGAAACAAGCAATGTGCAAAAGGGTACTGATACTAGTGAACTTTTTGTAAAAATTAAGGGGATATAAAATATACATATGTCTGTCCATTTCAGCAAAAAATCCCACAGGTAATATAAATCAGAAACTAATGAGGTGGGTTACCCAGAGAACGTGGACAGAAGAGATGGGAGATGAGTATAATTATTACAATGGTTATGACCATGTTGTCTTTTGCCACTAGAAAATAAATAGAAGAGTGGTGAATAAAGCAAAGTATAATCAAGAAGACAAATGAACCTAACTCTATCTTAAATAAATACCATAATTAGACTAAAGATTCTAATACACATATATATATATTTTTTCCCATTCCTTATTCTTTCTGCCCCATTCCTGACTCACCCCCATGGATAAATATTCCTTCAGTCCTTGGTTCGAGGTTTTACTTCTTGTGTTCCCTTTGTATATATTCCCTAGTTGACTTCTCTGATATTATTTAGAATCCGTGTAAGTAATAAACACATGTAGAGATTCAAAATAAATAACACTAGTAATGGATTATAACTCAGAGAATAATAAGTAAAAATTCATGAGCCCATAATGATATAAACCAATACAAAACAAATGGGTGGGGAATAAGGGAAACTTCCTTCTTATATGAGAACAGAATTAATAAACAGAGGAAAAAGACAGTATTTGAAACATTATTATCTGGCCATCACATTTGTGATAATCTTGTCAGAGAAGAATCACCAATGAGATCAAGATAGTGGCATAGGTAAACACAGCTCTCCTCCTTGTGGAACCACATCAAATTACAACTAAACTACAGAACACCCATTACTCAGAACTGTCAGGAATCCAGTTGAGTGGAAGTCTGACATGTATGGAATTAAGGACCACACCCATCCACACTTTTATAAAAGGGTGGAGATGTGGAACAGACTGGTCCCACATCCACATTTGGTAGATAAAAATTATACAGGAATATTTCAGGAGCAAGGAGTCCCATCCCACAACAGCACCCCGCCTAGAGTTCCAGGGCCAGGAAGACAAGTCTCCATAACTTCTCTCTGTAAAAATCAGTGGAGATTGAGATAAGGGAAGAAATTTCTAGACTCCCAAGAACTTCCTCTTAAAGACACATACGGATTCAGGCTCACTCCCTCTGGGCTCCAGCACAGGACTAGCAGTTTGAGAGGCACCAGTGGCACACTGGGAGAAACTGAAGTGTCTGACATCAAGGTGAGAGCTGGGCAACAGTTTTCTTCCAGACAAAAAGGCAGGAAGAGGCCACTGTCCCTTTTCTGAATCTTCCCTCCACAAAGCCACAGAGCTCACATGTGGGTGTCATATCTGACACTCCATCAACCTGCCTTACACTGTTTGCCCTGCCCTAGAGATACCCTGAGACTTAGTCTCACCCAACTCATGGACCCACCCAGGCTGTTAACAGTGGACTTTGCATGGGAATGCTTGTTCTTGGCTCATGCTTCACAACATCCTAATCATCTCAAAGAAGCAACAGCCAGCCTCAGTGAGCCACCATCCCCCATACCTCTTGCTAAGGGGCCCCAGGCCTGGCACTAGCAGCAGCCAGTCTTGATTCAGAGCTTGGCTTTGCTTGGGAACCTTCAAGCCAAGCACAGGGAGCAGTCATCTCAAGTAGCTTGATAGCTCATACAGGGTAGCTTCAGGCAGAACACAGGAGGTGGCTAACCTTGTCCTGCACCACATCAGAAACCTCAGAACCTGTGTATCCAGTGGACAGCTACAGGGCATATCAGAGCACCATCTCCTGGGTCCTGCACAGTTGATCCTCCACAGAGGGTGGAGGTTGGTGGTAAGTGGTCACAGCCAATTCTTGCAGGTGACTGGCCTGCATAAAGCATTCCCATTAACCGGCCAGAAGCAACCAAGGCTCAAGTACAACAAGAGAGTGTACTCAGCCCACACAAAGGGAACACCTTGAGTACCCACCTGAGTAACAGAAAAAGTTGTGCTACTGGTCCCCACAGGACACCTACAACATTAGGCCACTCTACTAAGATAGGGAGTCATAGCAGCTCTACCTAATACACAGAAACAAACACAGGGAGGCTGACAAAATGAGTACACAAAGAAACAAGGCCCAATCAAAGAACAGAATAAAACTCCAGAAAAAGAACTAAACAAAATGGACATAGCACTCTATCAGATGCAGAGTTCAAAATACTGACTATAAGGCTGCTCAAGGGACTTAGGGAGGGCTTCAACAGAATAAAAAAGGTCCAGTCAGAAACAAAGGATACATGAATTAAAATACAGAACAATTTAAAGGGAAATAACTGCAGAGTGGACGAAGCTGAGAATGAAATCTGTGATTTGGAACTTAAGGAAATAAAAAACAACAAGAAAAAAAGGAATAAAAAATAAAACCAAGGATACTTTAATGAGCCTCTGTAGCCACCTCAAATGTCCCAACATTCACATGTGGGGTGCCAGAAGGAGAAGAGAAAAAGGTAGAAATTGAAAATCTATTTGGAAAAATACAATGAAAAAGAACTTCCATTATTTGATGAGGGAAATAGACATGCCAGTCCAAGAAGCACAGAGAGTCCCAAACAAGATGGATGCAAAGAGGTCCATTCTAAGGTGCATCATCATTAAAATTCACAGGTTAAATATAAAGGGAAAATCTTAAATGTAGCAAGAGAAAAGCAGGTAGTTACCTACAAAGGAGTTCCCATAAGACAGTCAACTGATTTCTCAAAAGATGTTCATAGCAGCACAATTTACAATAGCTAGGTGCTGGAAGCAACCTAGATGCCCATCAGTAAATGAATGGATCAAAAAACTATGGTACATTTACACAATGGAATTCTATGCAGCAGAAAGAAAGAAGGAGCTCATACCCTTTGCAACAGCATGGATGGAGCTGGAAAGCATTATGCTAAGTGAAACAAGCCAGGCAGTGAAAGACAAACACCACATGATATCACCTTTAACAGGAATCTAAACAACAAAACAAAACAAAACAAAAAACTAGCAAAATATAACCAAAGACACTGAAATAGGGGATAGTCTGACAGTGGCCAGAGGGGAGAGAAGAGGGAATTTCAGGGGGGAATGGGTAGGGATTACAGGAACAAATTTGGAGGACACATGGACAAAAACTAGGGGTGGGGGGTAATGGGGGGAAGGGGGGAGGGTTGGGTGGAGGGGCTGGAACGGGAGTAGGGGGGAGAAAACTGTACTTGAACAATGATTGAAATAAAAAAAAAAAGACACTTTGCAGGCTAGAAGGGATTGGCAAGTAATATTCAAAATCACTTGAGCAGGAACCTACAACCAAGATTGCTCTACCCAGCAAGGCTATCATTTGGATTCCAAGGGCAGATAAGGAACTTCCCAGACAGAAAAAATGAAAGGAGTTCTTCATCACCAAGCCATTACTATATGAAATGTTGAAAGGATATATTTAAGAAAAAGAAGAGGAGAAAAACTATGAACAATAAAATGGCAATAAACACTTATCTATCAACAATTGAAACTGAAAAACAGACTAGACAATAATAAAGAGCACAGAGAAAATAATGGATATGGAGAGTGTGCTGATGATTGCCAGAAGGGAGGGGAGTGTGGGAAAATGGATGAAGAGGTGAGAGAGTTAAGTACAAACAGGTAGTTGCAGAATAACCATGGGGATGTAAGGAAGGGAAATGGAGCAGACAAAGAATTTATATGCAAGACCCTTGGATGTGAACAACACAGTGGGGACTGCCTAAGGGAGTGGGGGGTGCTGGGTGAGGGTGAAAATTGGGAAAAGCTGGGACAACATTAACAGCATAATCAAACAATATAATTTTTTTAAAAAGGAAAGAAAACAAAGAATCACCAATGGATGTTAAATATAGTGGCTGAAATGTTAATAAGGAAAAAGTTATGTTTATATATCATCAAAATTATCTACTCAACTGATACCTATTAATAACCAGGTGAAAATGTTAACTTTAAAACAATAGTCACTTTAAAAGACAACCTGCCAGATACCACCATAGTCAATTGATCAAGGATTCCAATACTAGTACATGGAAAAATTAATATCACGTCTTCTAATAACATGCTTTGTGGCATACCTGCTGAAAACCTAAGCCTCAAACATACTTACATTAACACATGCATGCACCCAGAAGGTAAACAAAGTAAAACATTAAACATTGGGGAATCAGGATAGGGCCCTTCCAGGAATTCTTGACATCACTTTTATAACATTTCTGTATCTTTAAAATCATTTCCAAATAAGAACTTGAAGGTCCTTTGTGCCAGCTGGCACATGCCCAAGAAGAAAGGACTCCAGGCATCACTGGAATCAGGGACACTGTCCCCTAGGACTCTAGTCCCTCTGGCTCTTGGACACCGAGCTCCCCAAAGGGCAGGCAGAAATTAGCCAGAAGCCTGGGGACTGGGTGCCAGAATCTCATTAGTAAGGGTTATCTTTTAAGTCATCTCTCTGGGGCTGTTTAAACAAAATGAAAGGCTGTAGAAGTGCTAAGGCCCCAGATGTTTCTTCTGTTTGTGTCGATATTAGGACTCCTGAGGACAACCTGAGGAGCTGGGCAACAGTCTGGAGCAGAGGTGTCTGAACTCACCAAAGATGAGCAGCACAGGTCAGAGAGGCTGAATGTCTGCACTGATGGACAGATCTGCCTGTGTAATGGTGGATTCATGGATGACACTGTGAGTTCATGACTGTGTGTGTCTCTGTGAGTCTTTAGGTACTGTGTATGCTTGTGCACATTCTGTTTGATTGTTGCTTTTGTGTGCACACGTGTATGCACATGTGTGTGCACATGTACCTGACTCACAGCCTGATTCTTCATGAGTTAGACCTCACCTGGCCTCGTTTTAGCTGATGTATACCAAGTTACCAGCCTCTTGCCTGTGATTAGGGACTCCTGATTCATGCCTGTGATCATAAGTACTTGCATCACAGCTGAGAATCAGAGGTGACATTGTTGGCTTTGGTACTGGACAGAAAGATGCCTATCCTCAGAGGAGCAAGGTCAGGTCAGAGAAGGGTCACACCTCTGTTCAGCAGCATTTGCTGGTGCACATGTGAGCTGTGTCCGTGGGTGGATACACTGGTGTCTGAGAGCAGGAGGGTGTATTGATGTTCTGTATAGTGGCCTGTTGTGTGACCATGTCCAATAGCATGTTGTGGTGGTTTAATGAGGGCACTTATGACTGAATAGGCTACCCTGCCCCAAGGTGATGGCCTTCCCCCAGGAAGGAGATGGGTCAGAAGGGGTAGAAGCATTCCCTCATTTTTAATAGGAGGGTGTGTGCTGACTGTTGTGGTCAGTGTGTGGTGGGGGTGCCTATGTGCTGTTTGCGTGTGTTTCTTGTAAGATTCTTTTGTTTGTGGCCTTGCGTGTTTTTGGTGACATGTGTGTAGTGTTAGTGTATATGTGGTGAGCTCTTTACTGGGTGTGTCATGACTCAGGCATGTTGATGTGCATTGTGAGTGTGTTTTCAGGTGATCTGTCCATCAATGTGAGTTCTGTATGCCTCATTTGTGTGTTTCTTATGATTTGTATATATGTGTGTGTTAGTTATGAGCTCTCCTTCCCTTAGAGTGGGAACTTGGTACCAGGTCAGTAATATTCACAAATCAGCTCCGTGTGTGTGATCTGCATCAACGACCTTGATTTTTCTTTAAGTGTCCTCATTGTGGGGCACCATTAGCTGAGAGAACGAAACTCCAAAAAATGTCCTGTTTCTGGAAATGGACCTGCTGTCATATTCATGTACCTGAGTGTGACTAAGTCACTCAGAATATTGCAACTCTTTAGTTTTACTAAACATCCCAGGCAAAAAAAAAATTCCAGGCATCCCACTGTGAGAAGTTATTGGGCAGAATGACCTTCAAATACTTGTGACCTTGGAAAGTTATTTAAATCCTTGGCCTCGGTTTACATCCGATGCCAAGGATTTCTATATGTAATTCTATATAGTAGAAAGAATTACACTTCCTTGAGAATCTTAGAGAGGCCTTCAGGAATTGTTTATTGTATGAAAATTTGTATGTATTGAAGAATTTTGGTAACTTGGAGCGTATATATATGTGAAGGAAGAAAATTAGTAAGGAGACTAAGAAAATTTTGGACAAGTTGGAGTCCTTATACCTCTAAAACAATGTATCATGCTTGCCTCCCCTAACCAACAAATGGGAAGTTTCTGTGTGAAATGGTTTAGAGCATGGGCGCTGATTACACACATGTATTAGACTGAACCCCTTGAAGCAGCCAGTACTTCGTAATTGTGAGCTATAAAAAATGGTAACACATACATGTCATTTATATATTATATATTACATATCATATAAACACAGATACACATGTCTGTGTACCATTCTCCCCACCAGTGTACTGCTCTGTGCCTACAGAGTTTCTATCATTTATGTTTCTGTTTCTTAAAAGCTGCAATAGGTCAAAGGCCACAAAATCTTAGTGCAGCAGCCAGGTAGTTGTGAAATCTGGGGATGTAAATCTGATGAGTGGATATAGTTAGGGAACACAGGTGACAACCTCAGTCCAGCACTCAGATGTTCACCAAACTGTTCAGCACTGTTAAGAAAGACAGTTTGTGGACTTTTCTGGTTTTGGAGCAATTGTAGCATCAAGTGGCTTTAAATGGCCACAAATTTCTCCAGTGTCCCTGAGGTTACAGCTGTGGGTTCATGGGACTTCACAGGTTCACAGGCAGAGTGTCACATTTTTCCAAAATCTCAGCACTGGAGTCTCATGTTTACTAATGGCAGATACAATTGATCCCAGTTTTGAGGGCTCATCTTCCAATTCTGCTGCAGTGAATTGTGTATTCACTGGACCAGTGTACAAAGTATGCTTCCAAGCTCATCAAGATCTAAACTCCCAGAAATGGGACCTTGCTTTTCTTGTTCACCGTGGCATCTCAATTCTTAGTAGAGGTTCCAACACAGATTCCATGTTCAGTAAGTAATGGCCGAATGGAACATTCGCCTCCTGCTTCTGTGCCATGAGGTCTTCTTGGCTACTTTTTGGGCTCTCTGTTTTCCTGGAACCAGACTGGGTGACAGCAGAGATGCACACATTTACTAGTACAAAAACTTAATGAGTGTATCGTTAAAAAGTCGTGTACTTCCCAGAAAATTACAGTATGAGATGTGATGGCCCCGGTTGTATTTCCAGGATTCTGAGAGTCCCACACCTTCCTCATCTCCAGAAGATGGAAGAGCAGCATGAGGCCTGAGAACCAGAGCAGTGTGTCCGAGTTCCTCCTCCTGGGGCTGCCCATCAGGCCAGGGGAGCAGGGCGTGTTCTTCACCCTGTTCCTGGGCATGTACCTGACCACGGTGCTGGGCAACCTGCTCATCATCCTGCTCATCAGGCTGGACTCCCGCCTGCACACGCCCATGTACTTCTTCCTCAGACACTTGGCCCTCACTGATGTCTCTTTCTCATCTGTCACTGTCCCTAAGATGCTCATGAACATGCAGACTCAGCAACAATCCATCCCCTATGTGGGATGCATTTCTCAGTTGTATTTTTTCATACTTTTCGGTAGTGTTGACAATTTCCTTCTGGCAGTGATGGCATATGACAGGTATGTGGCCATCTGTCACCCTCTACACTATAACACCATCATGAAGGAGGAGTTGTGTGTGCTTCTGGTAGCAGCCTCATGGATTATTGCTTGTGCCCATGCACTGTTGCACACTGTCCTCCTGGTCCAACTCTCCTTCTGTGCCGACAATGTCATCACCCACTTCTTCTGTGACATCACTGTGCTCCTGAAGCTCAGCTGCTCAGACATCTCCCTCAATGAGCTGGTCATCCTCACTGAGGGAGGAATTATTTCTTTTCTGCCTTTGTGTATTGTTTTGGGCTCATATATCCGTATAGGGACCATCATCCTGAGGGCTCCCTCCACTAAGACACTCTTGAAAGCTTTTTCTACCTGTGGCTCCCACCTCCTTGTGGTGTCTTTATTTTATGGGACAGTTTTAGGTGTTTACTTTTTCTCCTCGTCATGGGATTCCAAAAACATAACTGCTTCGGTCATGTACACAGTAGTTACTCCCATGCTGAACCCCTTCATCTACAGTCTGAGGAACAGAGATGTAAAGCAGGCCTTAGAATATTTGTCAACAGGGTTAAAAAAGTTAATATATCAACCAGCTCATGTTTGCTACTTGGGTTATTTATAATTCTTGATTCCTAAATAATATGTTTCAGTTGTTCATCATCTCTTATAAGGTATCTGAGAAATCTTTTGCAAACCGTGTTGCACAATTTTACTATGAATTTGTCTTTTTCTCCACTGAGATATGTCAGTTTTTGCTTATGTATTTTCATACTGTGTTATGAAGACACACTGATTTAGTGTCATGAATGCTACTGGTGTATTCCTCCCTTTTGTTTAATTATATATATTTTGGTATTCCATTACCCTTCTACTAACTTATTAAATCATATATTATTACTATTTTGTAATTCTTTTCTGGGCTATATTTACAGATCACTGCTTACTTCCTTTTTAATTTTTAAGTAATGTTTAATATACAAAACACCACACTGACCACTTTTGCCTTCTAAGATACACAATTCAGTGGCATTTAGGAGACTCATCACCAATATCTCAATTTAGGACCCCTACAGGACACTCTAAAGAACATCAATAATATTGAGTAATTTTCAACTGTGAAAAAATAAAAGCAAAGATATCTATGAATCAATATGGAAAAACATCTGCATATACTGTTAAATGGTAACAAGCAATGTGCAAAAGGGTACTGATACTACTGAACTTTTGGCAAAAATTATGGGGAAATAAAATATACATATGTCTGTCCACTTGAGCAAAAAGAAACACAGGAAAAATAAATCAGAAACTAATGAGGTGCTTTTCCCAGAGAAAGTGGACAGAAGAGATGGGAGATGATTATAATAATTAACATGATTATGACCATGTTGTCTTTTGCCACTAGAAAATAAATAGAAGAGGTGGTGCATAAAGCAAAATAGAATCAAGAAGACAAATGAACCTAGGTATGTCTTAAATAAATACCATAATTAGACTAAAGAGGGAAATAATGTAAGTACCCTAGTAATTCCTGAACCCAGAATTCTGTCTATATACCTTCACAATAAAAAAAAATGGAAACAAAGTCTTAAGCTGCAGTTAGTGTGTCACTAACAGTAGTATGAGTTCAAGATTCTGAACTACCCCCATGTATCCAAGATTCAGCAAACAAGTAAACACTGAGGAGAAGGGAGTGACTCTTTGCTCTCCTGGGAAAGGTACTGTGCAAAGAAAGGAGAAGCTGCAAAGGACTCTCAGGTGTTAACTAGTATTGGAGATATGAATTTGAGCTCATGGGTTTTAAAAATTATGAATAGATGGAAAGTTATGTGTATATCTATCTATCTATCTATCTATCTTTATCCTCTGATTCCTTATTCTTTCTGTCACACTCCTGATACACACCCATGTATCAACATTCCTTTAGACTTTGGTTTCAAGGTTTTACTTCTTGTGTTCCTTTTATATATATCCCCTAGTTGTCTTCTCTGGTATTATTTAGAATCCTTGTAAATAATAAACACACATAGAGATTCAAAATGAATAACAATTGTAATGGACTGAGTAACAAATGTAACTCAGAGAATAATAAGCAAAAATACATGAGTCCATAATGATATAAACAAAGAATAAAATATGAGTGGGGAATAAGGGTAACTTCCTTCTTATAAAAGAACATAATAAACATAAGAAAAACATATTATTTGAAAAATTACCCTCTGATCACCACATTTGTGATAATCTTGTCATATAAGAATCATCAGTGAGATCAAGGTGGTGGCATAAATAAACACAGCTCTCCTCCTTGCCCAACCACATCAAATTACAACTAAACTACAGAACACCCATTACTCAGAACTGTAAGGAATTGAATTGAGAGGAAGTACGACAACTATGGAATTAAAGAAACCGTATCCATCCACACTAGTATAAGGGGAGGAGTGTAGAACAGGCTGGTCCCACATCCACATGTGGTATATAAAATTTATACAGGAATATCTAGGGAGTGAGGAGTCCCATCCCCACAACAGCCCCCAGCCCACAGTTCCAGGGCCAGGAATACAAGTCTCCATAACTTCTGTCTGCAAAAATCAGTGCAGATTGAGTTGAGGGAAGAAACTTCTAGAGTCCCAAGCACTTCCTTGTAAAGAAAACATGTACAGATTTGGGCTCACTCCCGCTGGGCTCCAGCACTGGGCTAGCAATTTTAGAGGCACCAGTGCCACACTGGGAGAAAATGAAGTGTCTGGCATTAAGGTGGGAGCTGGGGAACGGTTATCTTCCAGGCAAAAAGGCAGACAGAGGCCACTGTCCCTTTTCTTAATCCTCCCTCCACAAAGCCACAGAGCTCACATGTGGGTGTCATATCTGACACTCCATCAACCTGCCTACACTGTTTGCCCTGCCCTACACAGCCCCTGAGACTCTCTCACCCATCTTATGGGCCCACCCAGGCAGTTAACACTGGCCTTTCCATAGGAATGGCTGGTCTTAGCTCATGCTTCTCAACTTCCTAATCATCTCTAACAACCAACAGTCAGCCTCAGTGAACCACCATCCCCAATACCTCTTGCTAAGTGGCCCCAGGCCTGGCACTACCAGCAGCCAGCCTTGATTCAGAGCTTGGCTTTGCCTGGGAACCTCCCAGCCCAGCACAGGTAGCAGTCATCTCATGATAGCTCATGCAGGGTAGCTTCAGGCAGAACACAAGAGGCAGCTAACCTTGCCCTGCACCACATCAGAAACCTCAGAGCCTGTGCATCCAGTGCACAGCTACGGACCATGTCAGAGCACCATCTCCTGGCTACTGCACAGCTGATCCTCCACAGAGGCTCAAGGATGGTGGTAAGTGGTCACAGTCAATCCTTGCAGGTGACTGGCCTGCATAAAGCATTCCCATTAACCTGCCAGCACCAACTGAGGCTCAATTACAAGAAGAGAGTATACTCAGCCCACACAAAATGCACACCTTGAACACCCAGCTTTGGTGATAGGGGAAGCTGTGCTACTGGTCCCCACAGGACACCTACAACATTAGGCCACTCTACTAAGACAGGGAGGGAGTCACAGCAGCTCTACCTAATCCACAGAAACAAACACAGGGAGGCTGACAAAATGAGGAGACAAGGAAACAAGGCCCAAATCAAAGAACAGAATAAAACTCCAGAAAAAGAACTAAACAAAATGGACATAGCACTCTGTCAGATGCAGAGTTCAAAATACTGACTATAAAACTGCTCAAGGAACTTAGGGAGGACTTCAACAGAATAAAACAAGATCCTGTCAGAAAAAAAGATACACGAATTAAAATACAGAACAATGTAAAGGAAAACAATAGCAGAGTGGACAAAGCTGAGAATCAAGTCAGAGATTTGGAACTTAAAGAAATAAAAAACAAGAAGAAAAGGGAATCAAAAACGAAACCAAGGATACTGTGAAGAGCCTCTGTATCAACCTCCAATGTCCCAACATTCACATTGGGGTTGTTGCAGGGTGCAGCCAAGAGGGGGGATCCCAAATAGGCATTTGAAATGGGGTCCAGAACTCAAGGTGTCCAGGAGATTTTAAGGTGTCTTCACCCCTTTCTCCACAGGTGTGAGTTGGGAGAAGGGGCACCCAGAGCAAGAACATGCAGGGCAGCTTTGCAGCTAATCCATGGCATGGTCATTTAACATACCTATAGCTTTTGGCTGGTCACTTAGATATGCTAAATAGCTATGTCCATGCTCAAGGCCAGGGGGATGGAAAGGGACCTTCCCCCCCAAGATGTGACTGGGGGGCATGTCCCCCGAGTTACAGCCCCTGCGTGGGAGCTCAGAGAAGATTGGCTCCAAGACACGCGGTCACACTGGTCACCTGCCCAGACCCACGATGGCGACCAGGAAACCTGGAGAAGACAGCAGATTGAGGGCAAGTGTGCCCAAGTGTAGGAGGAATCGGAAATGGGGCTGCAGAAGAAGATTGGCTGGGGATTTAAACCCAGACATGGCAGCCATTGCGAGAGAACCAAGTGGCCTGGACAGAGTGGGGACTCTCCCTTCCCGCAGCCCTGAGAGAGAGAACCATGTGGCTCTGGCAGAGTGGGGACTCCTGTGGCCCTGGGTGAGAGGACCATGTGCCTTTGCCAGAGTGGAGCCCTCCGCAGCTTTAGAAGGGGGAACCACCACCTGGTTTTAGCAGAGATCCCGGCGACTCAGCTGAGGGTGCCAGGAACCCAGGGAGGTCTCCCAGTCGAGATGGAGTACTAACTGGGAAGAACCAGAGGACTGCCTGAGCCAAGGACTTCTATTTCCTTTCCTGAGATACGGTACTCTGGACTGGGCAAAGGGAGAAGGAAGGAAGGACTGTGTCTGTTTGTGGGGGTTTTAAAAGGGACTTTAGGATTTTTGATAAAGACATTAGGTCACTACTTTAAGTTTGTATAGCATTAAATAAACATTTCATTTCCTTTTCACGAATCTCTGGCATTGAGGGACGTCTTTCCTTGGGCGGCGGACATGACGGACCTGGAGGCTTTTTTTCAATAATAGTATATTGTCCCAGGCCCACCTTGTTTGTTCAGTAACAGTAGCAGTTACTGGTGTGTCTGGCCAGGTACAAAAACAGACATTCCTACAAACTCTGGAATGCCAGCTTGGGGGGGAAAACCTTATACACAGTTTTCTGTATATGCCTGATTGCCCCATTCCATTGTTGGGCCGAGATTTGCTGCATAGACTGCATGCACAAATAACCTTTTCCTCCAAGCAACAGCAGCTGTGGATGGAAGTCCTGCTGGAAAATGCCCTCCATTTGCAGGCTTCCCTGACCTGTCCTGGAGGCCCTGGAGGTGAACCCTTCCCACCTGAGATCTCCAAGCAGGTTGATCAAACTGTTTGAGCTGACAGAACTCCAGGTAAAGCAGTTAACATACAACCCATAAAGATAAATCTGAAAGAACGGGTGCAGATCCCATGAAAGAGACAGTATCCCCTCCAAAAGGAGGCTTTACAGGGGATCCAGCCAGTGTTGCAGAAGTTTTTGAAATCAGGATTAATTTGGCCTGGCTGGTCACCATACGACATTCCCATTTTGCCAGTCAAAAAGCCACACTCAGCCTGGCTGGTGTAGCTCAGTGGACTGAGCGCGGGCTGCGATGCAGGCATTGCAGGTTCGATTCCCAGTCAGAGCACATGCCTAGGTTGCAGGCCACGGCCCCCAGCCACGGCACATTGATGTCTCTCTCTTTTGTTCTCCTTCCCTTCCCTCTCTAAAAATAAATACATAAAATCTTTAAAAAAAAGAGTGCTGCTTTGGATTCATCCTAAAAAATAAATAAATAAAAATAAAATAAAAAGCCAAACTCAGATGAGTACCAGTCTGTACAGGATCTCCGAGCCATCAATGACATTGTTCAGGATATTCACCATACTGTGCCTAACCCTTATACCTGTTGACTATGGTGCCTGGGAATAGCAAATGGTTTTCAGTCCTGGACTTAAAGGGTGCTTATTTTTCTGCATCCTGATAGATGAGCAGGCTCAGCAATTGTGTGCCTTTGAGTGGCAGAACCCAGAGACGAAAGCCACACTCCAATACTGCTGGACTGTGCTGCCACAAGGATTTAAGAACTCCCGGACAATATTCGGGTAAGTGCAGTCAAAAGCCTTAAGGGATGTTCAGTTGAAATCAGGATTTCTTTTGAAATATGTGGATGACCTGTTAATAGCCAGCAGTAACTATGAGGATTGTTTGCACAACACCCTCACGGTTCTAAATCATTTGGCAAAGAAAGGATATAAAGTGTCATATCATAAGGCCCAAATTTGCAAATAGGAAGTGGCATATCTGGGATTTCAACTGAAACAGGATACCAGGAGTCTGAAGGCAGATAGAAAGCAAGACATTGCTATGCTAAAAATCCCAGAAAATCAAAGGCAGCTTCGTGGGTTCTTGGGAATTACAGGGTTTTGTCGGATTTGGATTCCAAGCTTTGGACTCATAGCAAAGCCATTGTACAATGCCCTAAAAGGACGGAACTCTGAACCCCTAGATTGGACAGGGGATTGTCAGGTAGCATTTGATACTTTGAAGGAGAAGCTGGCTCTGGCCCCTGCATTGGGACTGCTGGACTTACAGAAGTCTTTCAAATTGTATATTCATGAAAGGCAGGGGATAGGACTGGGGGTGCTAACCCAGACCCTGGGAAATATCCCCAGACCCACAGACTCTCTCTCAAAGAAGCTGGACCACGCAACGAAAGGATGGCCACCGTGCCTCCAAGCAGTAGCAGCCACCTGTGACATCTTACAGGAAGCTGTGTTTACCTTGGGACAACCTACTACAGTGTTGGTGCCACATCAGGTTCTGACTCTGCTAGATCAGAGAGGAGGATATTGGCTGACAGCCGGGTGTATGGGCAAACACCAGGCCATTTTGCTGGACAATCCAAATGTTACCTTACAGACCACCACAACCCTGAACCCAGCCACCCTACTCCCAGATATGGAGGGGACTCTGCCCTTGAGCATGAATGCTTGGAAATAATTGACCAAGTTTATTTTAGCAGGCCAGATCTGATGGACCAGCCGCTGGCATCACTGGACTGGGAGCTGTATACAGACAGGAGCACCTTCATGGACAATGGCCAGTGACGAGTGGGGTATGCAGTGGCCAAAGCAGACAAGGTAATGGAAGCCCAGGCCCTTATGCCAGGAACCTCAGCACAAAAAGCTGAACTAATAGCCCTCACAAGAGCCTTACTGCTGTCCCAAGGAAAGAAAGTTAATATAGATACAGATTCTAAGTATGCCTTCATGGTAGTCCATGCCCATGGAGCAATATGGAAAGAAAGAGGACTTTGACCTCAGGGAACAAGGATGTTAAACACTCAGAGGTGATTTTACCGCTACTAGAGGCAGTGAACGTACCAGACAAGGTTGCTATAATGCACTGCCCAGGACACCAGAGGGATGGTTCCCAAACCAGTCAGGGACACCAAATTGCTGACAAAGCAGCAAGACAAGCAGCCAAGGACTTGCCACGCCTAGCAGCTCTGGTTCCCCATCTGGACTTGTCAGAGTTTAAACCTCATTCCACGGAACAGGATGAGGAGCAGGCCCACGAGTGGGGACTCACTAACACTGATCCCAATTCTATGTGGAAGGTCAACGCCCAAATCATACCTCCTGGTATGATTTTACTGCCTGAGGCTCTGGTGTATCCTGTCCTCAAGCACCTACATGAAGCGACCCACTATGGAAGGGATGCTCTAATGGATTTCATTAGGCTATACCTGAAGGGCCCTTATGTGCAAAGGACTGTCCACAGGGTTAGCCAAGCCTGTCAGATATGTGCCAGAAACAATTAAGGCAGAGTGTGTTCCCACAGAAAATGGAGTACAATACAAAGGCATGTGCCCCTTTGAGGACTGGCAGGTGGACTTCACACAAATGCCTAAAATGAAGGGAAATTTCAGACTCTTGTTGGTCTTTGTGGATACTTCTTCTGGGTGGGTAGAAGCATACCCCGCCAGGACTGAAAAAGCAGCTGAGGTGGCAAAACTGTTGCTTAAAGAAATAATTCCCAGGTTTGGACTTCCCCAAAGCATTCAAAGTGACAATGGACCATCGTTCCCTTCAGAAATCTCCCAGAAGGTCGGACAGGCATTGCAGATACAATGGAAATTGCACACATCTTGGAGACCTCAGTCCACAGGAAAGACTGAGAAAATGAATCACACCATAAAGAAGACTTTGGGAAAAATATGCCAGGAAACACATTTAAAATGGGACCAGGCATTCCCCATTGCTTTGCTCCGGGTCAGAGTGGCACCTAGAAGCAGGTTTAAACTGAGCCCTTTTGAAGTACTTTATGGGAAACCCCTCTGAATTTGTGTCTTAGGTAAACCCCCTCTGGATTTGGAGCACGAGGCATGAATTAAGCAATGTGTACAGCATTTAGGGCAGACACTAACCACTTTGCACAAGTTTGCTCATTGCAGGTCTGTCTACCCCTCTGATGAGCCCCTGCAGCCATTCCAGCCAGGGACCAGGTCCTACTACAGACCTCGAAGAGCCAAGGCCCTGAACAGCAGGTATCTGAACAATGGACTGCTCCCTATGATGTCCTGTTGACAATGCATTCCTCCCTGAAGCTGCTGGGAATTAAGCCCTGGATTCACCACACACGGGGAAAACAGGCACCGCCAAAGGGAGATGAAGACCCTGCTGCTGCAGCTGAGGCAGAAAGGGAAAGTTGGACCTGCACTCCGGAGGAAGGTTTGAAATTCCTCTTCCGGAAAGAGACAATGAATCCCGGTACAGGGTGACAGTGTTTGTCATGTCATGAAAGTGTTTGTAAAGCTAGGGACTTTTGGCTGCCACTTACTGAGTTTAAGTATAACCTTCCTGGTGTGAGAAAGGAACCAGGCCTAAAAGAGAATGATAGTTAAATCTGGATGAGTAGAAATGTGTAAATGAAGGTGTATGAAAGAAAGAATAAAGGGTTTGCGAATGTTGCAGAAGGTCTGTGGAGAACTGTAAAGATAAATGGAAAAGTGAAAGTTTTAAGAAAGAATTATGTGGTGTTAGTTAATAATAGAAGCTATAAGGAATGGAGATGCAATCTTGATGGATATCAGAAGGTGTATGGAAAAAAGAATAGATGGTTCGTGAATGTTGCAAAAGGTCTGGGGAAGTGAAAGTCTTGAGAAGCCTGGTGGAAAGCAGAAGGGAAAAGATTTTCCTTCACATTTTGTATTTTTCTCCCTACCTGATCCCTCCAGAATTTGGCATTCTGAAGGAGTGAGTGATGACATAAGGTTTCTTTGAATAAAACCAATAAGAGCAGTGGCTAATAGTGTTTTTGTTAACCAAGACTTTGACTGGAACCTCACGCCTGAAGGAGGCATGTCTGGGTTCTGGTCATCACCAGAGAGCCCTGAGGAACTAGGATTGACTTGAGAAGCTAGCGTAAGCCCACGAGAAAAGCCTGGTACTTGGGTGGTTATGCGGTTCATGGCAGTCTTTCCAGGGAAGGAACGAAGGTTGCTTTTCTGAAAGATGGCCAAAAAGGAACCAGTAGGACAATGGAAGCTTCAAGGATGTGAGTGAAACAACTGGTACAGGCGAAGCCAGATGGCGGATGTGTGGCTTCTGTGTACTTCTGTGCTCCGAGGGGCAGACAGAAAAGTCAATCTAAAGGTTCCCTGTGTGAGTTCCAGCAAAGCGGACTTAAAGATCATAAGTGATCCAGGCTGCTCTTGGTGTGTTTATGCAAATGAACAGTCAAATCAAAAACGGGGACTCAAAGTAGTCCCTTGATTAACAAGGAGGGTGATCTTAAGGAGAAAAACTGGGGTTCAAGGAAAATCACAGTGCTCAGTATTGGACATCAGAATGGCTCAGCTAACTGTCTTGAAAACTTGTTTTCATTTGAAAGTTGAACTGGGTTTATAATATCACCAAAGATGGACAATTTTACAGGTATGGATGACCTGTCAAATTGCCATTGGTAAATGTTATTGCAGGAAGGACCTTGCAACTGAATGTCTTCCCAAAAGATGGTCTCACAGGCACAGAGGCAGGTTTGGGGATTGTTGTGTGCATTAACCCGTGTGTTCTTCTGTTTTCACAGGGCATATGCCTATGACTTCATTACCTGAGTGATTGGTTGTATGAGTGAGTGAATATAAACCTCACTTAAGGAGTCCATTTCCATCATCACCCACTGAGACTCAATGGTTTGGCTGAACTAAGTGGTTGGGTTCGTGAATGGTTCGGGCAGTCAGTGGACTTCACTTTAGAACTGATTTTGCCTTTTCTGTCTTGATGGCTTGGACAGAAACAGCCCGGAAATCTGAAAGGAGGGAAATCCTAATGTATTCCCCTCAGCCCAAGTGAAGTATAATGGGCCACAAGAGTTTTGGATAGGTGTAGCATGCCTTGTACACCTTCCTCATGATAAGCCATTCCTTACTTAAGTCCCTGCCTTTGACATTTAGTGTTTATGATTTAATTGTGCCTTCCAACTCCTTCCAAACCTGTCACCTCCAGAATATGACCAGGGTGCCAAAAGTCCAACAATGCCAGCCTTTGGACACCAAGCCTGTGACTTCCTGGTGACAGCAACTGACCAGGATTCTGTAAGGTCCTTCCCCTTACAGGAAGGACTCCCTCCTTGCTGCACCTCCCCCCTGCTTCAGGGCAGCCCTGACCCAAGGGTAGGTAGCACAATGTCATGTCCAGCAGGAGGTAGTTATAAGAAGATGAGACCTTCATCCATTCTCCCTTATAATATTATAAAGTGGGTGCATATCTGAAAGGAGGGAATGTTACAGGGCGCAGCCAAGTGAGGGGACCCTAAATTGGCATTTGAAATGGAGTCCAGAACTCAAGGTGTCCAGGAAATATTAGAAAGACATATAAGATGCCTTCACCCCTTTTCCCACAGGTGTGAGTTTGGGGAAGGGACACATGGAGCAAGAAAATACAGGGCTGTGTAGTACAGGAACAGCTGTGCAGCTAATCCATGGCATAGTCATTTAACATACCTATAGCCTTTGTCTGGTCACTTAGATATACTAAATAGCTGTGGCTTTTCTCTGGGCCAGGGGAATGGAAAGGGACTACCCCTCAAGATGTTACTGGGGGGCAGGTCCCCCGAGTTACAGTGCCTATGTGGGAGCTCGGAGAAGACTGGCTCCGTGACATGGGGACACATCTGCTCAGTAAGGCTGGAAAGGATGTGAGATTGATGGCAAGTGTGGCCGAGTGCGGGAGGAGTCAGAAATGGGGCTGCAGAGGAAGGCTGGTGCGGGGATTTAAAACTCAGACACAGTAGCCATTGCAGGAGAGAACCACACAGTTTTGGCTGAGTGGGGACTCCTGTGGCCCTGGGAGAGAGGACCACATGGCTGGAGCAGTGGAGAGAGAACCTCGTGCCTTTGCCAAAGTGGCGACACCCACAGCATTAGTAGGGGGAACCACCACCCAGCTTTAACAGAGGTCGTGCTGACACAGCTGAGGGTGCCAGAAACCGAGGGAGGTCTCCCAGCCAACATGGATAACTGGGAAGAACCAGGGGCTGCCTGAACCAAGGATGTCTATTCTTTTCCTGATGTATGGTATCCCAGGATGGGAAAGGGGGAAGAAAGGACTGTGTGTGTTTCTGGGTGTTTTAAGGGACTTTGGGATTTTGATGAAGACATTAGGTCACTACTTTAAGTTTGTATAGCATTAAATAAACATTTCCTTTCCTTTTCACGAATCTCTGGCATTGAGAGACATCTTTCCTATAGATGGTGGACATAATGAACCTGCGGGTTCCTTTTGGGTAATAGTATATTGCCCTTGGCCCACCCCCTTACTGTTCTGTAACATCTGCACCATTTTTTGAAGAGACTGTCTTTCCTCCATTGAGTATTCTTGACTCCATCATCAAATATTAGTCAACAATGTATGCATGGACCCTCTAATCTCTGCCATCGACCTATGTGTCCATTTCTGTGCCAGGAACATACTGTTTTGATCACTATAGCATTGTAGTATAGTTTGAAATAAAAAAGGGTGATGCCTCCAGCATTGTTATTGTTTTAGATTGCTTTCGCTGTTGTGGGACATTTACATTCCTTGTACATTTCAGGAATGTTTTTTCTCTTTCTATAAAAGCTATTATTGGGAGTTTGATGGGAATAGCATCAAATCTGCAGATCAATATAGTTGCATGGATGCTTTAACAATATTAGCTCTTCCAATCCATGAGCATTGGATATATTTCCATTTAGCTGTGTCTTCTTTGATTTCTTCCTCAATGTCTTATAGTTTTCAGTATAGAAGTCTTTCACCTCTTTGCTAAATTTATTCCTAAGTATTTAATTGCTTTTGATGCTATTGCAAATGGGATTACTTTTTAATTTACTTGCCAGATATAGTTTTGTTTATGCAAAGATACACCTGTGACAGAAAAAGGGACAGATGACACTAAAACAACAGAAATAAGTATCTCTTTTGTGTAAATATATGATTGACCAGAAATTTTTCTCCTTAAAGAGGTCAGAATGAAGCAGCATCCAGAAGCCCGAGAGAAAATGCTAACAGGCTGAGTTGAAGATGGTATAGTGTGGTGGCCAAGGGGATGGACACTCAACCAGATACCATGAGTCAGAATGATCAATAAATAAATCACCTCTGAAACACCTATGTTCTTGCTTAGAGAGTGAAAATACTTTTCCCCAATTTTTCATTTCACCATTAGTTCTATAATTTGCTGGGCCCTTCAACTCATAAATATTAAATGAATCTGAAATAATAATATATTAAAAAAGAATAACAACTCTAATGGATTATGACTCAGAGATTAAATGAAAGTTGTGAATTCATAATAATATATGAGGTCTGTCAAGAAGGTATCCAACCAGGTAATATGAAAAATAAAGACATTTATTGAAGAACATAGAAGACATGAGAAATATTGTACATAAGACAAGAATTCCTTAGTCCCCTTCAAAGTAGGCACCTTGGAGCCTCACACAGTTCTCCCAATCACTATCTGCTGCCCTGTCATATTTTCCTGAATCTTATCAAAGGTCTGAAAGCTCTTCTCTTTCAAAGATGATTTCAGTTTTAGGAAAATCTAGAAGTCACAGGGCACCAAAACTGGGCTGTAGGAGGGCTGAGTAACCTGGTTGATTTGGTGTTTCGCCAAAAAACTCTCCATGAGACATGATATATGAGCGGCTCTGTTGTCCTGATGAAGGTGCCAGTCACCAGCTGCCCATAGCTGTGGCCTTCTGAATCATCCAAATAGTTTCTGTGGAGAATGTTCAAGCTTAATGCAAAATGTGATGCAGATTCATTGCTCTACTTGCTCAGTCATTTTGAAGGTGAAAGCCACACAATATACATGCTCATTCAACAGTGTGTACTGTTCCCACTGACTAGTACAGTGAAGTCATCATTGTTCATGCATGTGCATTGTAGTCCACTCACCTAGGCTGCCAGTTACATCGATGTCACACTAACTGTTCTCATTATATTAACAATGATTGGGTTTCTTTCCGGACAGACCTTGTATTATCTATAGCATAGATAATGTATGCTATGTATGTCTGCTAATGTATGCGAGATACTCGCCACTGCCCCAGGTCCACTCTCCAGCTTCTCCCACCCTGTTTTGTCTCAGGAGTCGGACCTCTATGGGCTGCATCAAGTGGGCTCCCTGTCCCTTTGGGACAGGCCAATGGAAAACACAATCAAAAGATCAAAGGCAGAAGGAGAAAGGTTGGGGCATTTAGTCTGTTGTTCTCCCTGCTGGACCATGGGGTGACTGTGGCCATGCACAGTTCTTGTTTAGGGGTCCTCTCTTAAACCTACATGTCTCACCAGGTTCTGATGACCACCCCCTCCCCTTACACCTGTTCCCCACTGTTGCTAGCCCTCACCACACCATAACAGTTCTCCTCAAACTGACCAACACCTTTCTAAACAAGCCATTATTACAATCTCTTTTTAAAAATCCTTTGTCCCAGCTGGATCCATGTCCAAGAAGAAAGGCATCACTGGCATCAGGGACACTGTTCCCTGGAACTTCAGTCCCCTCTGGTCCTGGACACACAGTTCCCCAAAGGGCAGTCAGAAGTGGGCCAATTAGCCTGTGGTGGCTCCTCCCTGACCCAGAAGCTTGGGGACTTTGTTTCAGTCCTCATATCAGTAATTAAAACGCTACCTTTTTGCTCATGGCTCTGGAGTTGGTTAAGCAACATAAACATCTGCAGAAGCACTGAGGCCACACAGATTTCTTCTATTTGTCTGAGTCTCCTAAAGAGAAGCTGAGGAGCCAGGCTACAGTCTGGAGCAGAAGGGTCTGAGATCACCAAGGATGAGCTCAAGTCAGAGGAGCTAGCTGTGAATGTGCACTTGACTATGGATCTGCCTGTGGACAGGTGGGCTTCTGTGTGATACTCTCTGTCTCTGTGTATCGTGTATCCATCCTTGTGTACATGTCATTTGTAGTTTCATGTATGTGCTTGTGCTGTGTATCTGACTCACAGCCTGACACTTTTCCTCAGTTAGACCTAACCTGGGCCCTGTGCCAGTGCATGTACCAAGGGTGTCCAACCTGCGGCCTATGGGCCACATGTGGATCAGGATGGCTATGATGTGGCACAACACAAAATCATAAATTTACTTAAGACATTATGAGATTTTTTGTGATTATGTGTTAAAATATATTTAATGTGTGGCCCAAGACAACTCTTCTTCTTCCAGTGTGGACCAGAGATGCCAAAAGGTTGGACACCCCTGTATCAGCCTCCTGGTATGTGACTAGGGACTCCTGATTCATGCCTGTGATCGTAAGTACTTGCATCACAGCTGAGCATCAGAGGTGACATTGTTGGCTCTGGTGCTGGACAAGAAGACAACTGATCTCACTGGAGCCAAGGTCAGGTCAGAGAGGGTTCACACTCTGCTCAGCAGCATGTGCTGGTGTACATGTGAGCTGTGTCTGTGGGTGACACACTAGTGTGTGAGAGCAGGAAGGTGTACTGCTTGGTTTTCTCTCTGTGTTACCATGCTGTGTGACCATGTGCATGGGATGTTGGAGGTGGTTTAATCAGTGTGCCTGTGACTGAATAGGCTTAACTGCCCCATGCTGGTGGCCTTCCTTAGGAAGGGGGTGGGTCAGAAAGGGTTGAAGCATGCCCTCATTATTAATAGGAGGGTGTATGCTGCTTGTTGTAGAGTGTGTGTGGCTGGGTGTACAATAAATATGTATTCCTGAATCAATGATAATGAATGTAGTGGTCTTTTCTCAATGGGAAAGCATTTCAATATAAATGAAGGGAACTATGTAGGTAGGGATCTAAGAAACGATTGAACTTCTTGCAGCCCTACAGTAATCCAGGGTGTTACCAAGGATGAGAGAGGTGTCCATGGGTGGTAGTTAAGAGCACAGGCTCTGATCATACAGATGGAGTAGACTGACCTGCATATTTGATAATTTGTCCCTTTAAGCTTATTCTAATTATAGTTGACATATAATATTAGTTTCAGGTGTGCACAACATGGTGATTCAACATTTAAATAACTACTTGTCACCATAAGAAGTTATTCTATTATTGGCTATTAAAAAGTATTTCATATTTTTAACCTATAGAAAATGGCAATACATACTGTTTACATATGCACATAAGATTTACATCATTTTTATGTTACTATTTCCTAGCAGCTAATATAAGACAGAAAGAATAGTCATGCTTACTGTAGTTGTGAAGATGTTTTAGTCTGGGAATGTAAGGCTGATGTTGGATTATAAAAGGTAGACAAAGCCCCTGACTTAATATACAGCTCAGTGTTTATGGCCCCAGGATGGCCAGCATTACTATGGAAGAGTTTGTGGACTGTTGTGGCTTCAGAGCTATTCTGGCATAAAAGGGCTTTAAACAGTCACCCATTTCTGGAGTGGCCCTGAGTTTACACCTGTAGGTCAATGGCTCCATGCAGGTGAAGTAATTAGCCAAAGAATATACATGCATGACCCATTCTGTGGTGATGGCCTAAGGGAGTGGGGGAGTGTGTATTTGGTGCATTCAGGAAAGGGGAAAAAAATGGGAACTGTAATGGTGTAAACAATAAAAAATAAGGGGATAAATTCATGATTTTCCCATTAAATTACAGTATGAGATGTGATGGTCCTGCTTGTCTTTCTAGGTTCCTGAGATTCCCAAACCTCCTTTGTCCCCAGCAGACAGAAGAGCAGCATGAGGCCTGAGAACCAGAGCAGCATGTCTGAGTTCCTCCTCCTGGGGCTGCCCATCCTGCCAGAGCACCAGGGTGTGTTCTTCGCCCTGTTCCTGGGCATGTACCTGACCACGGTGCTGGGCAACCTGCTCATCATCCTGCTCATCAGGCTGGACCCCTGCCTGCACATGCCCATGTACTTCTTCCTCAGCCACCTGGCCCTCACTGATGTCTCTATCTCATCTGTCATTGTCCCTAAGATGCTCATGAATATGCAGACTCATCACTTCTTCATTTCCTACCCAGGGTGTATTTCTCAGTTGTATTTTTATATATTTTTTGCTTGTGTTGATAATCTTCTTCTGGCAGTGATGGCATATGACCGGTATGTGGCCATCTGTCACCCTCTACACTATACCACCATCATGAGGAAGGAGTTGTGTGTGCTGCTGGTGAGTGCCTCATGGGTTACTTCATGTGCCCATGCACTGTTGCACACCGTCCTCTTGGTCCGACTGTCCATCTGTGCTAACAATGTCATCACCCAGTTCTTTTGCGACCTCAATGTGCTCCTGAAGCTCAGCTGCTCAGACATCTCCCTCAATGAGCTGGTCATTCTCACTGAGGGAGGATTGATTTTACTTTTGCCTTTGGCTATTGTTTTAGGCTCATATATCCGTATAGGGACCATCATCCTGAAGGCTCCCTCCACTAGGAGATTCTTGAAAGCTTTTTCTACCTGTGGCTCCCATCTCTTTGTGGTGTCTTTATTCTATGGGACAATTGCAGGTGTTTACTTTTTGTCCTCATCATGGGATTCCAAAGACATAATTGCTTCAGTCATGTATACAGTAGTTACCCCCATGCTGAACCCCTTCATCTACAGCCTGAGGAACAGAGATATAAAGCAGGCCTTACAATGTTTGTTAACAGGGTTGAAGAAGTTCATATGTCAATGAGGTCACAATGAGGTTACTTGGATTGTTTATAATTCTTGATTCCTATGTAATATTTTTCACTTGTTCATCATCTCTTATAAGGTATCTGCAAAATCTTTTGCAAAACCTGTTGTACAATTTTAACTATGAATTTGTCTTTTTCTCCACTGAGATATGTCAGTTTTTCCTTATGTATTTTTATTATGTATTATGAGGACACCTGATTTAGTGTTATGATCTACTACTGGTGAACTTTCCTTTCTTTTTTGAACTGAATCTGTTATGCTGGCTTTTGTCAGCTTCAGGTTCAATATGCACACATCTTCCCAACTCATATTCAATGACGTCATTCTGGCTGACTGCAATCAGCCATGATTGCAGTCAGAATAATTATACTATGAAAATTCACATGTGCTAGAAAGCAAAATTTTCAACCAAAGAGAGACAGACTTTTTAAAAATGCATTTAAAGCACACTACTTTGTTTAAAATGAGGAGATATTTCTAACATTGGATCCTGTATTAATCTTCATCTACTTCTCATATTAATATAGTTATTTTTTATCTGTAGACATAGATACACATACAGATATATATACATATATATATATACATATATATATATATATATATATATACAGATTTTGATATTTCTGGCTATGGGACCTGCAATAAAGGTTCATTTACTTCTTATATTAATATCAATACTTTACATCTGTAGACATAGATGCATATATAGATATCGATATAGGTATTACTATAGTATATCTAGTAAAGATGCAGCTTTTCTCATGTTAGGTTTTACATGGCATTTTTTCCATTACTTTAGACTTTACTGTGTCCAAATTGTCCGTAAGGTGTCCTTTTGTCAATGGTGTATATAAAGTTAGATTACGTTCTTTTCATGTGCAGGAACAATTGTTATTTTTAGAGCTACTTCTCTACTGACATCTAAAGTAATCTTAATATATTTGAATTTATATTTTCCCTATAACTTTGTTATACACCTGCTCCACATTTATTCTCTCTTGTTTTTCTCACTTTTGATATTCATATATATTTTGATATTCCATTACACCTCTACTAACTTATTAATCATACGTTATTACTATTTTGTAATTCTTTTCTGTGCTTTATGCAGAGATTCTTACTCTCTTTTTAATTTTTAAGTAATGTTTAATATACAAAACAGGACATTGACCACTTTAGCCTTCTAAGATACACAATTCAGTGGCATTTAGGAGACTCATCACCAATATCTCAATTTAGGACTCCTACAGGAAACTCTAAAGAACATCAATAATATTGAGTAATTTGCAACTGTGAAAAAATAAAAGCAAAGACATCTATGAATCAATATGGAGAAACATCTGCATATATTGTTAAATGGAAACAAGCAATGTGCAAAAGGGTACCGATACTACTGAACTTTTTGTAAAAATTAATGGGATATAAAATATACATATGTCTGCCCATTTCAGCAAAGAGAAACACAGGAAGAATAAATCAGCACCTAATGAGGTGGTTTACCCAGAGAAGGTGGACAGAAGAGATGTGAGCGAGTATAATTATTACAATGGTTATGATGGTGTTGTCTTTTGCTGCTAGAAAATAAATAGAAGAGTGGTGAATAAAGCAAAGTAGAATCGAGAAGATAAATGAACCTAACTCTATCTTAAATAAATATCATAATTAGACTAAAGAGTCTAATATATATATATATTTTTTCCCATTCCTTATTCTTTCTGCACCATTCCTGACCCACCCCCATGGATAAACATTCCTTTGTCCTTGGTTTCAAGGTTTTACTTCTTGTGTTCCCTTTGTATATATTCCCTAGTTGACTTCTCTGATATTATTCAGAATCCTTGTAAATAATAAACACACGTAGAGGTTCAAAATGAATAACACCAGTAATAAATTATAACTCAGAGAACAATAAGTAAAAATCCATGAGCCCATAATGATATAAACCAATAGAAAACAAATGAGTGGGGAATAAAGGTAACTTCCTTCTTATATGAGAGCACAATTAATAAACAGGAAAAAGACAGTATTTGAAACATTATCATCTGGCCATCACATTTGTGATAATCTTGTCAGAGAAGAATCACCAGTGAGATCAAGCTGATGGCATAGATAAACACAGCTCTCCTCCTTGCCCAAACACATCAAATTACAACTAAACTACAGAACATCCATTACTCAGGACTGTCAGGAATCAAGTCGAGTGGAAGTCTGACATCTATGGAATTAAAAAAACCACACCCATCCACATTGATATAGGGGGGTGGAGATGTGGAACAGACTGGTCCCACATCCACATTTGGTGGATAAAAATTATACAGGAATATCTCAGGAGCAAGGAGTCCCATCCCACAACAGCCCCCAGCCCAGAGTTCCAGGGCCAGGAAGACAAGTCTCCATAACTTCTGTCTGCAAAAATCAGAGGAGATTGAGATGAGGGAAGAAATTTCTAGAGTCCCAAGCACTTCCTCTTAAAGACAGCACGTATGGATTCAGGCTCACTCCCTCTAGACTGTAGCACAAGGCTAGCAGTTTGAGAGGCACCAGTGGCACACTGGGAGAAACTGAAGTGTCTGGCATCAAAGTGAGAGCTGGGGAACAGTTTTCTTCGAGACAAAAAGGCAGGCAGAGGCCACTGTCCCTTTTCTTAATCCTCCCTCCACAAAGCCACAGAGCTCACATGTGGGTGTCATATCTGACACTCCATCAACCTGCCTTACACTGTTTGCCCTGCCCTAGAGATCCCCTGAGACTCTCTCTCACCAAACTCATGGACCCACACAGGCTGTTAACAGTGGACTTTCCATAGGAATGGCTGGTCTTAGCTCATGCTTCACAACGTCCTAATCATCTCAAACAAGCAACAGGCAGCCTCAGTGAGCCACCATCCCCCATACCTCTTGCTAAGTGGCCCCAGGCCTAGCATAGCAGCAGCCAGCCTTCATTCAGAGCTTGGCTTTGCTTGGGAACCTCCAAGCCCAGCACAGGTAGCGGTCATCTCAAGTAGCTTGATAGCTCATGCAGGGTAACTTCAGGCAGAACACAGGAGGTGCCTAACCTTGTCCTGCACCACATCAGAAACCTCAGAGCCTGTGCATCCAGTGGACAGCTACAACCATGTCAGAGCACCATCTCCTGGCTCTTGCACAGCTGAACCTCCGCAGAGGTTGGAGGTTTGTGGTAAGTGGTCACAGCCAATCCTTACAGGTGACTGGCCTGCATAAAGCATTCCCATTAACCTGCCAGGAGAAACCCAGACTCAATTACAAAAAGAGAGTATACTCAGCCCACACAAAATGCACACACTTTGAGTACCCAACTTAGGTAACAGATGAAGCTGTGCTACTGGTCCCTACAGGACGCCTACAACATTAGGCCACTCTAGAAGACAGGGAGTCATAGCAGCTCTACCTAATACACAGAAACAAACACAGGGAGGCTGACAAAATGAGTACACAGAGAAACAAGGCCCAAATCAAAGAACAAAATAAAACTCCAGAAAAAGAACTAAACAAAATGGAGATAAGCACTCTATCAGATGCAGAGTTCAAAATACTGACTATAAAGCTGCTCAAGGGACTTAGGTAGGGCTTCAACAGAATAAAAAAATCTAGTCAGAAAGAAAGGATGCACAAATTAAAATAAAGAACAATTTAAAGGAAAACAACAGCAGGCTGGACGAAGCTGAGAATGAAATCAGTGATTTGGAACTTTAGGAAATAAAAAACAACAAGAGGAAAAAGGAATAAGAAATGAAACCAAGGATACTCTAAGGAGCCTCTGTAGCCACCTCAAATGTCCCAACATTCACATGTGGTGTGCCAGAAGGAGAAGAAAAAAAGCTAGAAATTGAAAATCTATTCGGAAGAACACAATGAAAAAGAACTTCTGTTATTTGGTGAAGGAAATAGACATGCCAGTGCAAGAAGCACAGAGAGTCCCAAACAAGATGGATGCAAAGAGGCCCACTCTAAGGGGCATCATCATTAAAATGCACAGGTTAAATATAAAGGGAAAATCTTAAAAGCAGCAAGAGAAAAGCAGGTAGTTCCCTACAGAGGAGTTCCCATAAGACTATCAACTGATTTCTCAAAAGAAACTTTACAGGCTAGAAGGGATTGGCAAGAAATATTCAAAATCAATAAGAGCAGGAACCTACAACCAAGATTGCTCTACCCAGCAAGGCTATCATTTGGATTCCAAGGGCAGATAAGGAACTTCGCAGACAGAAAAGATGAAAGGAGTTCTTCGTCAGCAAGCCATTATTATATGAAATGTTGAAAGGATGTATTTAAGAAAAAGAAGAAGAGAAAAACTAGGAACAATAAAAAGGCAATAAACACATATCTATCAACAATTGAAACTGAAAAACAGACTAGACAATAATAAAGAGCAGAGACAAAATAATGGATATGGAGAGTATGCTGATGACTGCCAGAAGGGAGGGGAGTGTGGGGAAATGGATGCAGAGGTGAGAGAATTAAGTACAAACAGGTAGTTGCAGAATAACCATGGGGATGTAAAGTAAGGAAAATGGAGCAGCCAAAGAATTTATATGCATGACACATGGATGTGAACAACACAGTGGGGACTGCCTAAGGGAGTGGGGGGTGCTGGGTGAGGGCGAAAATTGGGAAAAACCTGGGACAACAGTAACAGCATAATCAAACAATATAATTTTTTTAAAAAGGAAAGAAAACAAAGAATCACCAATGGATGTTAAATATAGTGGGTGAAATGTTATAAGGGAAAAGTTATGTTTATATATCATCAAAATTATCTACTCAACTGATACCTATTAATAACCAGGTGAAAATATTAACTTTAAAACAACAGTCACTTTAGAAGACAACCTGCCAGATACCACCATAGTCAATTGATCAAGAATTCAAACACTACTAAATGCAAAAATTAATATCCTATGTCTCCTAATAACATGCATTGTGGCATACCTTCTGAAAACCTAAGCCTCAAACATACTTACATTAATACATGCATGCACTCAGAAGGTAAACATAGTAAAACATTAAACATTGGGGAATCAGGATAGGGCCCTTCCAGGAATTCTTGACATCACTTTTATAACATTTCTGTATCTTTAAAATCATTTCCAAATAAGAACTTGAAGGTCCTTTGTGCCAGCTGGCACATGCCCAAGAAGAAAGGGGTCCAGGCATCACTGGAATCAGGGACACTGTCCCCTAGGACTCTAGTCCCTCTGGCTCTTGGACACCCAGCTCCCCAAAGGGCAGGCAGAAATTAGCCAGAAGCTTGGGGACTGGGTGCCAGTCTCTCATTAGTAAGGGTTATCTTTTAAGTCATCTCTCTGGGGCTGTTTAAACAAAATGAAAGTCTGTACAAATGCCAAGGCCCATGATGTTTCTTCTGTTTGTGTCGATGTTAGGACTCCTGAGGGAAACCTGAAGAGCAAGGTAACAGTTTGCAGCAGGAGGTGTCTGAACTCACCAAAGATGAAGAGCACAGGTCAGAGAGGCTGGATGTCTGCACTGATGGACAGATCTGCCTGTGTGATGGTGGATTCATGGATGAGACTCTCAGTTCATGACTGTGTGTCTTCAGGTACTGTGTATGCTTATGCACATTATGTTTGATTGTTGCTTTTGTGTGCACATGTGTATGCACACGTGTGTGAACAGGTACCTGACTCACAGCCTGACTCTTCGTGAGTTAGACCTAACCTGGCCCCGTTTTAGCTGATGTATACCAAGTTACCAGCCTCTTGCCTGTGATTAGGGACTCCTGATTCATGCCTGTGATCATAAGTACTTGCATCACAGCTGAGCATCAGAGGTGACATTGTTGGCTCTTGTGCTGGACAAGAAGACAACTGATCTCACTGGAGCCAAGGTCAGGTCAGAGAAGGGTCACACCTCTGCTTGGCAGTATGTGCTGGTGCATGTGTGAGCTGTGTCCGTGGGTGGACACACTGGTGTCTGAGAGCAGGAGGGTGTATTGATGTTGTGCTCTGTATAGTGGCCTATTGTGTGACCGTGTGCATGGCATTGTGGTTTACCATGTGCATAGCATGTTGTGGTGGTTTAATGAGGGCACCTGTGACTGAATAGGCTACCCTGCCCCAAGGTGATGGCCTTCCCCCAGGAAGGGGATGGGTCAGAAGGGGTAGAAGCATGCCCTCATTTTTAATAGGAGGGTGTGTGCTGCCCGTTGTGGTCAATGTGTGGTGGGGGTGCATATGTGCCATTTGCGTTTGTTTCTTGTGAGATTATTTTGTTTTTGGCCTTGTGTGTTTTTGGTGACATGTGTAGTGTTAGTGTATATGTGGTGAGCCGTTTACTGGGTGTGTCATGACTCAGGTGTGTTGATGTGCATTTTGAGTGTGTTTGCAGGTGATCTGTCCATCAATGTGAGTTCTGTATGCCTCATTTGTGTGTTTCTTAAGATTTGTATGTATGTGTGTGTATGTTATAAGCTCTCTTTCCCTTAGGGTGGGAACTTGGTACCAGGTAAGTAATATTCACAACTCAGCACTGTGTGTGTGTGATCTGCATCAACAACCTTGATTTTTCTTTAAGTGTCCTCATTGTGGGGCACCATTAGCTGAGAGAACGAAACTCCAAAAAATGTCCTGTTTCTGGAAATGGACCTGCTGTCATATTCATGTACCTGAGTGTGACTGAGTCACTCAGAATGTTGCAACTCTTTAGCTTTACTAAACATTGCAGGCAAAAAAAAAATTCCAGGCATCCCACTGTGAGAAGGTATTGGGCAGAATGACCTTCAAATAGTGGTGACCTTGGAAAGTTATTTAAATCCTTGGCCTCGGTTTACATCTATAAAGTAGAAAGAATTACACTTCCTTGTGAATCTTAGAGAGGCTTTCAGGAATTGTTTATTGTATGAAAATTTGTATGCACTGAAGAATTTTTGTCACTTGGAGAGTATATAAATGTGAAGGAACAAAATTAGTAAGCAGACTAAGAAAATTTTGGACAAGTTGGAGTCCTTACAGCTCTAAAACAACATATCATGCTTGGCTCCCCTAACCAACAAACGGGAAGTTTCTGTGTGAGAATGTTTTAGAGCATGGGTGCTGATTACACACATGTATTAGGCTGAACCCCATGAAGCAACCAGGACTTGGTAATTGTGAGGTATAGAAAATGGTAACACATACATGTCATTTATATATTATACATTGCATATCATATACACACAGATACACATGTGTGTGTACCATTCTGCCCACCAGTGCACTGCTCTGTGCCTACAGAGTTTGTATCATTTCTGTTTCTGTTTTTAAAAGCTGCAATATAGGTCAAAGGCCACAAAGTCTTAGTGCAGCAGCCAGGTAGTTGTGAAATCTGGGGATGTAAATCTGATGAGTGGATATAGTTAGGGAACACAGGTGACAACCTCAGTCCAGTACTCAGATGTTCACCAAACTGTTCAGCACTGTTATGAAAGACAGTTTGTGGACTTTTCTGGTTTTGGAGGTATTGTGGCATCAAGTGGCTTTAAATGGCAACAAATTTCTCCAGTGTCCCTGAGGTTACAGTTGTGGGTTAATGGGACTTCACAGGTTCACAGGCAGAGAATCACATTTTTCCAACATCCCCTCAGCACTGGAGTCTCATGTTTACTTAAGGCAGACACAATTGATCCGTTTTCAGGGCTCATCTTCCAATTCTGCTGCAGTGAATTATGTATTCACTGGACCAGTGTACAAAGTATCCCTCCATGCTCATCAAGATCTGAACTCCCAGAAATGGGGACCTTGCTTTTCTTGTTCACCGTGGCATCTTAGTCCTTAGTAGAGGTTCCAACACAGATTCCGTGTTCAATAAGTAATGGCCGAATGGAACAGTTAACGCCTCCTGCTTCTGTGCCATGAGGTCTTCTTGGCTACTTTTTGGGCTCTCTGTTTTCCTGGAACCAGACTGGGTGACAGCAGAGATGCACACATTTACTAGTACAAAAACTTAATGAGTGTATCGTTAAAAAGTCGTGTACTTCCCAGAAAATTACAGTTTGAGATGTGATGATCCTGGTTGTATTTCCAGGATTCTGAGAGTCCCACACCTTCCTCATCCCCAGTAGATGGAAGAGCAGCATGAGGCCTGAGAACCAGAGCAGCGTGTCTGAGTTCCTCCTCCTGGGGCTGCCCATCAGGCCAGGGGAGCAGGGCGTGTTCTTCACCCTGTTCCTGGGCATGTACCTGACCACGGTGCTGGGCAACCTGCTCATCATCCTGCTCATCAGGCTGGACTCCCGCCTGCACACGCCCATGTACTTCTTCCTCAGCCACTTGGCCCTCACTGATGTCTCTTTCTCATCTGTCACTGTCCCAAAGATGCTCATGAACATGCAGACTCAGCAACAATCCATCCCCTATGTGGGATGCATTTCTCAGTTGTATTTTTTCATACTTTTCGGTAGTGTTGACAATTTCCTTCTGGCAGTGATGGCATATGACAGGTATGTGGCCATCTGTCACCCTCTACACTATAACACCATCATGAAGGAGGAGTTGTGTGTGCTTCTGGTAGCTGCCTCATGGATTATTGCCTGTGCCCATGCACTGTTGCACACTGTCCTCCTGGTCCAACTCTCCTTCTGTGCCGACAATGTCATCACCCACTTCTTCTGTGAGCTCACTGTGCTCCTGAAGCTGAGCTGCTCAGACATCTCCCTCAATGAACTGGTCATTCTCACTGGGGGAGGAATTATTTCTTTTCTGCCTTTGTGTATTGTTTTGGGCTCATATATCCGTATAGGCACCATCATCCTGAGGGCTCCCTCCACTAAGACACTCTTGAAAGCTTTTACTACCTGTGGCTCCCACCTCCTTGTGGTGTCTTTATTTTATGGGACAGTTTTAGGTGTTTACTTTTTGACCTCATCATGGGATTCTAAAGATGTAATTGCTTCGGTCATGTATACGGTAGTTACCCCCATGCTGAACCCCTTCATCTACAGCCTGAGGAACAGAGATGTAAAGCAGGCCTTAGAATATTTGTCAACAGGGTTAAAAAAGTTAATATATCAACCAGCTCATGTTTGCTACTTGGGTTATTTATAATTCTTGATTCCTAAATAATTTGTTCATCATCTCTTATAAGATATCTGAGAAATCTTTTGCAAACCATGTTGCACAATTTTACTATGAATTTGTCTTTTTCTCCACTGAGATATGTCAGTTTTTGCTTATGTATTTTCATACTGTGTTATGAAGACACACTGATTTAGTGTCATGAATGCTACTGGTGTATTCCTCCCTTTTGTTTATATATATTTTGGTATTCCATTACCCTTCTACTAACTTATTAATCATATATTATTACTATTTTCTAATTCTTTTCTGGGTTATATTTACAGATTTCTTTTTACTTCCTTTTTAATTTTTAAGTAATGTTTAATATACAAAACACCACATTGACCACTTTAGCTTTCTAAGATACACAGTTCAGTGGTATTTAGGAGACTCATCACCAATATCTCAATTTAGGACCCCCACAGGACACTCTAAAGAACATCAATAATATTGAGTAATTTTCAACTGTGAAAAAATAAAAGCAAAGATATCTATGAATCAATATGGAAAAACATCTGCATATATTGTTAAATGGAAACAAGCAATGTGCAAAAGGGTACTGATACTAATGAACTTTTGGCAAAAATTATGGGGAAATAAAATATACATATGTCTGTCCACTTGAGCAAAAAGAAACACAGGAAAAATAAATCAGAATCTAATGAGGTGCTTTTCTTAGAGAAAGTGACCAGAAGAGATGGGATTGAGTATAATAATTAACATGGTTATGACCATGTTGTTTTTTGCCAGTAGAAAATAAATAAAAGAGGTGGAACATAAAGCAAAATAGAATCAAGAAGACAAATGAACCTAGGTATGTCTTAAATAAATACCATAATTAGACTAAAGAGGGAAATAATGTAAGTACCCTAGTAATTCCTGAACCCAGAATTCTGTCTATATACCTTCACAGTAAAAAAAAAACTGGAAACAAAGTCTTAAGCTGCAGTTAGTGTGTCATTAACAGTGGTATGAGTTCAAGATTCTGAACTACTTCCCATGTTTCCAAAGATTCAGCAAACAAGTAAACACTGAGGAGAAGGGAGTGACTCTTTGCTCTCCTGGGAATGGTACTGTATATAGAAAAGAAGAAGCTGCAAAAGGACTCTCCGGTGTTAACTAGAATTGGAGATATGAATTTGAGCTCATGGGTTTTAAAAATTATGAATGGATGGAAAGTTATGTGTATATCTATCTATCTATCTATCTTTATCCTCTGATTCCTTATTCTTTCTGTCACACTCCTGATACACACCCATGTATCAACATTCCTTTAGACTTTGGTTTCAAGGTTTTACTTCTTGTGTTCCTTTTATATATATCCCCTAGTTGTCTTCTCTGGTATTATTTAGAATCCTTGTAAATAATAAACACACATAGAGATTCAAAATGAATAACAGTTGTAATGGATTGTAACTCTGAGAATAGTAAGCAAAAATATATGAGTCCATAATGATATAAACAAAGAATAAAATATGAGTGGGGAATAAGGGTAACTTCCTTCTTATAAAAGAACACAATAAACATAAGAAAAAACATATTATTTGAAAAATTACCCTCTGATCACCACATTTGTGATAATCTTGTCATATAAGAATCATCAATGAGATCAAGGTGGTGGCATAAGTAAACACAGCTCTCCTCCTTGCCCAACCACATCAAATTACAACTAAACTACAGAACACCCATCACTCAAAACTGTAAGGAATTGAGTTGAGAGGAAGTATGACAACTATGGAATTAAAGAAACCACACCCATCCACACTAGTATAAGGGGAGGAGTGTAGAACAGGCTGGTCCCACATCCACATGTGGTGTATAAAATTTATACAGGAATATCTCAGGAGTCAGGAGTCCCATACCCACAACAGCCCACAGCCCAGAGTTCCAGGGCCAGGAAGACAAGTCTCTATCCTTCTGTCTGCAAAAATCAGTGCAGATTGAGTTGAGGGAAGAAACTTCTAGAGTCCCAAGAACTTCCTCATAAAGAAAACATGTACAGATTTAGGCTCACTCCCGCTGGGCTCCAGCACAGGGCTAGCAATTTGAGAGGCACCAGTGGCACACTGGGAGAAACTGAAGTGTCTGGCATCAAGGGGAGAGCTGGGGAACAGTTTTCTTCCAGACAAAAAGGCAGGCAGAGGCCACTGTCCCTTTTCTTAATCCTCCCTCCACAAAGCCACAGAGCTCACATGTGGGTGTCATATCTGATACTCCATCAACCTGCCTTACACTGTTTGCCCTGCCCTAGAGATCCCGAGACTCTCTCTCACCAATCTTATGGGCCCACCCAGGATGTTAACAGTGGCCTTTCCATAGGAATGGCTGGTCTTAGCTCATGCTTCTCAACTTCCTAATCATCTCAAACAACCAACAGTCAGCCTCAGTGAGCCACCATCCCCCATACCTCTAGCTAAGTGGCCCCAGGCCTGGCACTAGCAGCAGCCAGCCTTGATTCAGAGCTTGGCTTTGCCTCGCAACCTCCAAGCCCAGCACAGGTAGCAGTCATCTCATGACAGCTCATGCAGGGTAACTTCAGGCAGAACACAAGAGGCAGCTAACCTTGTCCTGCACCACATCAGAAACCTCAGAGCCTGTGCATCAAGTTGACAGCTACAGACTATGTCAGAGCACCATCTCCTGGCTCCTGCACAGCTGATCCTCCACAGAGGGTGGAGGGTGGTGGTAAGTGGTCACAGTCAATCCTTGCAGGTGACTGGCCTGCATAAAGCATTCCCATTAACCTGCCAGCACCAACTGAGGCTCAGTTACAAGAAGAGAGTATACTCAGCCCACACAAAATGCACACCTTGAACACCCAGCTTTGGTGACAGGGGAAGCTGTGCTACTGCTCCCTACAGGACACCTACAACATTAGGCCACTCTAGAAGACAGGGAGTCATAGCAGCTCTACCTAATACACAGAAACAAACACAGGGAGGCTGACAAAATGAGTACACAGAGAAATAAGGCCCAAATCAAAGAACAGAATAAAACTCCAGAAAAAGAACTAAACAAAATAAACATAGCACTCTGTCAGATGCAGAGTTCAAAATACTGACTATAAGGCTGCTCAAGGAACTTAGGGAGGACTTCAACAGAATAAAAAAAAGATCCAGTCAGAAAAAATGATACATGGATTAAAATACAGAACAATGTAAAGGGAAACAACAGCAGAGTGGACAAAGCTGAGAATCAAATCAGAGATTTGGAACTTAAAGAAATAAAAAAACAAGAAGAAGAAAAAGGAATCAAAAATGAAACCAAGGATACTGTAAGGAGCCTCTGTATCAACCTCAAATGTTCCAACATTCACATTGGGGTTGTTACAGGGTGCAGCCAAGAGGGGGGATCCCAAATAGGCATTTGAAATGGGGTCCAGAACTCAAGGTGTCCAGGAGATTTTCAGGTATCTTCACCCGTTCCCCCACAGGTGTGAGTTGGGAGAAGGGGCACCCAGAGCAAGAACATGCAGGGCAGCTTTGCAGCTAATCCATGGCATGGTCATTTAACATACCTATAGCCTTTGGCTGGTCACTTAGATGCGCTAAATAGCTATGGCCATGCTCAAGGCCAGGGGGATGGAAAGGGACCTCCCCCCACCCAAGATGTGACTGGGGGGCAGGTCCCCCGAGTTACAGCGCCTGTGTGGGAGCTCGGAGAAGATTGGCTCCAGGACATGGGGTCACACCTGCCCAGACCCACGATGGCGACCAGAAAAGCTGAAGAAGACAGCAGATTGAGGGCAAGTGTGCCCAAGAATAAGAGGAGTCGGAAATGGGGCTGCAGAAGAAGACTGGCACAGGGATTTAAACCCAGAAATGGCAGCCATTGAGAGAGAACCACGTGGCCTTGAAAGAGTGGAGACTCCCGCATCCCTGAGAGGGAGAACCACGCGGCCTGGACAGAGTGGGGACTCCCGTGGCCCTGGGAGAGAGGACCACGTGCCTTTGCCAGAGTGGGGACCCCCACAGCTTTAGAAGGGGGAACCACCACCTGGTTTTAGCAGAGATCCCGGCGACTCAGCTGAGGGTGCCGGGAACCCAGGGAGGTCTGGACTGGGCAAAGGGGGAAGGAAGGAAGGACTGTGTCTGTTTGTGGGGGTTTTAAAAGGGACTTTAGGATTTTTGATAAAGGCATTAAGTCACTACTTTAAGTTTGTATAGCATTAAATAAACATTTCATTTCCTTTTCACGAATCTCTGGCATTGAGGGACGTCTTTCCTCGGGCGGCAGACATGACGGAACTGGGGGCTTTTTTTCAATAATAGTATATTCTCCCAGGCCCACCTTGTTTGTTCTGTAACAGTAGCAGTTACTGGTGTGTCTGGCCAGGTACAAAAACAGACATTCCTACAACCTCTGGAATGCCAGCTTGGGGGGGAAAACCTTATACACAGTTTTCTGTATATGCCTGATTGCCCCATTCCATTGTTGGGCCGAGATTTGCTGCATAGACTGCATGCACAAATAACCTTTTTCTCCAAGCAACAGCAGCTGTGGATGGAAGTCCTGCTGGAAAATGCCCTCCACTTGCAGGCTTCCCTGACCTGTCCTGGAGGCCCTGGAGGTGAACCCTTCCTGCCTGAGATCTGCAAGCAGGTTGATCAAACTGTTTGAGCTGACAGAACTCCAGGTAAAGTAGTTAACATACAACCCGTAAAGATAAATCTGAAAGAACGGGTGCAGATCCCATGAAAGAAACAGTATCCCCTCCAAAAGGAGGCTTTACAGGGGATCCACCCAGTGTTGCAGAAGATTTTGAAATCAGGATTAATTTGGCCTTGCTGGTCACCATACGACATTACCATTTTGCCAGTCAAAAAGCCACACTCAGCCTGGCTGGCGGAGCTCAGTGGATTGAGCGCGGGCTGCGATCCAGGCATTGCAGGTTCCATTCCCAGTCAGGGCACATGCCTGGGTTGCAGGCCACGGCCCCCAGCAACCACACATTGATGTTTCTCTTTCGTTCTCCTTCCTTTCCCTCTCTAAAAATAAATACATAAAATCTTAAAAAAAAAGAGTGCTGCTTTGGATTCATCCTAAAAAATAAATAAATAAAAATAAAATAAAAAGCCAAACTCAGATGAGTACCAGTCTGTACAGGATCTCCGTGCCATCAATGACATTGTCCAGGACACTCACCATACTGTGCCTAACCCTTATACCTGTTGACTATGGTGCCTGGGGATAGCAAATGGTTTTCAGTCCTGGACTTAAAAAATGCTTATTTTTTTGTATCTTGATAGATGAGCAGGCTCAGCAATTGTTTGCCTTTGAGTGGCAGAACCCAGAGACGAAAGCCACGCTCCAATACTGCTGGACTGTGCTGCCACAAGGATTTAAGAACTCCCAGACAATATTCGGGTAAGTGCAGTCAAAAGCCTTAAGGGATGTTCAGTTGAAATCGGGAGTTCTTTTGCAATGTGTGCATGACCTGTTAATAGCCAGCAGTAACTATGTGGACTGTTTGCACAGCACCCTCACGGTTCTAAATCATTTGGCAAAGAAAGAATATAAAGTGTCATGTCATAAGGCCCAAATTTGCAAACAGGAAGTGGTATGTCTGGGATTTCAACTGAAACAAGGTACCAGGAGTCTGATGGCAGATGGAAAGCAAGACATTGCTATGCTAAAAATCCCAGAAAATCAAAGGCAGCTTCGTGGGTTCTTAGGAATTACAGGGTTTTGTCGGATTTGGATTCCAAGCTTTGGACTCATAGCAAAGCCATTGTATAATGCCCTAAAAGGACGGGACTCTGAACCCCTAGAATGGACAGGGGATTGTCAGGTACATTTGATACTTTGAAGGAGAAGCTGGCTCTGGCCCCTGCATTGGGACTGCTGGACTTACAGAAGCCTTTCAAATTGTATATTCATGAAAGGCAGGGGATAGGACTAGGGGTGCTAACCCAGACCCTGGGAAATATCCCCAGACCCACAGACTCTCTCTCAAAGAAGCTGGACCACGCAACGAAAGGATGGCCACCATGCCTCCAAGCAGCAGCAGCCACCTATGACATCTTACAGGAAGCTCAGTTCACCTTGGGACAGCCTACTACAGTGTTGGTACCACATCAGGTTCTGACTCTGCTAGATCAGACAGGAAGATATTGGCTGACAGCCGGGTGTATGGGCAAACACCAGGCCATTTTGCTGGACAATCCAAATGTTACCTTACAGACCACCACAACCCTGAACCCAGCCACCCTACTCCCAGATATGGAGGGGGACTCTGCCCTTGAGCATGAATGCTTGGAAATAATTGGCCAAGTTTATTCTAGCAGGCCAGATCTGATGGACCAGCCGCTGGCGTCACTGGACTCGGAGCTGTATACAGACAGGAGCACCTTCATGGAAAATGGCCAGTGATGAGTGGGGTATGCAGTGGCCAAAGCAGACAAGGTAATGGAAGCCCAGGCCCTTATGCCAGGAACCTCAGCACAAAAAGCTGAGCTAATAGCCCTCACAAGAGCCTTACTGCTGTCCCAAGGAAAGAAAGTTAATATAGATACAGATTCTAAGTATGCCTTCATGGTAGTCCATGCCCATGGAGCAATATGGAAAGAAAGAGGACTTTTGACCTCGGGGAACAAGGATGTTAAACACTCAGAGGTGATTTTACCACTACTAGAGGCAGTGAACGTACCAGACAAGGTTGCTATAATGCACTGCCCAGGACACCAGAGGGATGGTTCCCAAACCAGTCAGGGACACCAAATTGCTGACAAAGCAGCAAGACAAGCAGCCAAGGACTTGCCACGCCTAGCAGCTCTGGTTCCCCATCTGGACTTGTCAGAGTTTAAACCTCATTCCATGGAACAGGATGAGGAGCAGGCCCGCGAGTGGGGACTCACTAACACTGATCCCAATTCTATGTGGAAGGTCAACGCCCAAATCATGCCTCCTGGTATGATTTTACTGCCTGAGGCTCTGGTGTATCCTGTCCTCAAGCACCTACATGAAGGGACCCACTATGGAAGGGATGCTCTAATGGATTTCATTAGGCCATACCTGAAGGGCCCTTATGTGCAAAGGACTGTCCACAGGGTTAGCCAAGCCTGTTAGATATGTGCCAGAAACAATTAAGGCAGAGTGTGTTCCCACAGAAAATGGAGTACAATATAAAGGCATGTGCCCCTTTGAGGACTGGCAGGTGGACTTCACACAAATGCCTAAAATGAAGGGAAATTTCAGACTCTTGTTGGTCTTTGTGGATACTTCTTCTGGGTGGGTAGAAGCATACCCCACCAGGACTGAAAAAGCAGCTGAGGTGGCAAAACTGTTGCTTAAAGAAATAATTCCCAGGTTTGGACTTCCCCAAAGCATTCAAAGTGACAATGGACCATCGTTCCCTTCAGAAATCTCCCAGAAGGTCGGACAGGCATTGCAGATACAATGGAAATTGCACACATCTTAGAGACCTCAGTCCACAGGAAAGACTGAGAAAATGAATCACACCATAAAGAAGACTTTGGGAAAAATATGCCAGGAAACACATTTAAAATGGGACCAGGCATTCCCCATTGCTTTGCTCCGGATCAGAGTGGCACCTAGAAGCAGGTTTAAACTGAGCCCTTTTGAAATACTTTATGGGAAACCCCTCTGAATTTGTGTCTTAGGTAAACCCCCTCTGGATTTGGAGCACGAGGCACGAATTAAGCAATGTGTACAGCATTTAGGGCAGACACTAATCCTTCCCGGTGTGAGAAAGGAACCAAGACTAAAAGAGAATGATAGTTAAATCTGGATGAGTAGAAATATGTAGATGAAGGTGTATGAAAGAAAGAATAAAGGGTTTGTGAATGTTGCAGAAGGTCTGTGGGAAACCGTAAAGATAAATGGAAAAGTGAAAGTTTTAAGAAAGAATTGTGTGGTGCTAGTTAATAATAGAAGCTATAAGGCATGGAGATGCAATCTTGATGGATATCAGAAGGTGTATGGAAAAAAGAATAGAGGGTTTGTGAATATTGCAAAAGGTCTGGGGAAGTGAAAGTTTTGAGAAGCCTGGTGGAAAGCAGAAGGGAAAGGATTCTCCTTAATATTTTGTAGTTTTCTCCCTACCTGACCACTCCAAAACTTGGCATTCTGAAGGAGTGAGTGATGACATAAGGTTTCTTTGCATAAAACCAATAAGAGCAGTTGTTAATAGTGTTTTTGCTAACCAAGACTTTGACTGCAACATCATGCCTGAAGAAGGCATGTCTGGGTTCTGGTCATCACCAGAGAGCCCTGAGAACTAGGAATGACTTGAGAAGCTAGCGTAAGCCCACGAGAAAAGCCTGGTACTTGGGTGGTTATGCGGTTCATGGCAGTCTTTCCAGGGAAGGAACGAAGGTTGCTTTTCTGAAAGATGGCCAAAAAGGAACCAGTAGGACAATGGAAGCTTCAAGGATGTGAGTGAAACAACTGGTACAGGCGAAGCCAGATGGCGGATGTGTGGCTGTACTTCTGTGCCCCGAGGGGCAGACAGAAAAGTCAATCTAAAGGTTCCCTGTGTGAGTTCCAGCAAAGTGGGCTTAAAGATCATAAGTGATCCAGGCTGCTCTTGGTGTGTTTATGCAAATGAACAGTCAAATTCAACAGCGACACTCAAAGTAGTCCCTTTAATAACAAGGAAGGTGATCTTAAGGAGAAAAACTGGGGTTCAAGGAAAATCACAGTGCTCAGTATTGGACATCAGAATGGCTCAGCTAACTGTCTTGAAAGTTTGTTTTCATTTGAAAGTTGAAACTGGGTTTATAGTATCACCAAAGATGGACAATTTTACAGGTATGGATGACCTGTCAAATTGCCATTGGTAAATGTTATTGCAGGAAGGAACTTGCAACTGAATGTCTTCCCAAAAGATGGTCTCACAGGCACAGAGGCAGGTTTGGGGATTGTTGTGTGCATTAACCTGTGTGTTCTTCTGTTTTCACAGGGCATATGCCTATGACTTCATTACCCGAGTGATTGGTTGTATGAGTGAGTGAATATAAACCTCACTTAAGGAGTCCATTTCCATCATCGCCCACTGAGACTCAACGGTTTGGCTGAACTAAGTGGTTGGGTTGGTGAATGGTTCGGGCAGTCAGTGGACTTCACTTTAGAACTGATTTTGCCTTTTCTGTCTTGATGGCTTGGACAGAAACAGCCCGGAAATCTGAAAGGAGGGAAATCCTAATGTATTCCCCTCAGCCCAAGTGTAGTATAATGGGCCACAAGAGTTCTGGATAGGTGTAGCATGCCTTGTACACCTTCCTCATGATAAGCCATTCCTTACTTAAGTCCCTGCCTTTGACATTTAGTGTTTATGATTTAATTGTGCCTTCCAACTCCTTCCAAACCTGTCACCTCCAGAATATGACCAGGATGCCAAAAGGCCAACAATGCCAGCCTTTGGACACCAAGCCTGTGACTTCCTGGATTCAGCAACTGACCAGGATTCTGTAAGGTCCTTCCCCTTACAGGAAGGACTCCCTCCTTGCTGCACCTCCCCCCTGCTTCAGGGCAGCCCTGACCCAAGGGTAGGTAGCACAATGTCATGTCCAGCAGGAAGTAGTTACAAGAAGATGAGACCTTCATCCATTCTCCTTTATAATATTATAAAGTGGGTGCATATCTGAAAGGAGGGAATGTTACAGGGCGCAGCCAAGTGAGGGGACCCTAAGTTGGCATTTGAAATGGGGTGCAGAACTCAAGGTGTCCAAGAAATATTACAAAGACATACAAGATGTCTTCATCCCTTTCCCTCACAGGTGTGAGTTGGGGTAAGGGACACAGGGAACAAGAACATGCAGGGCTGTTTTATACAGAAACAGCTTTGCAGCTAATCCATGGCATGGTCATTAACATACCTATAGCCTTTGGCTGGTCACTTAGATATGCTAAATAGCTGTGACCATGCTGTGGGCCAGGGAGATAGAAAGGGACTCCCCCCCCCCCCCCAATATGTGACTGGGGGACAGGTCTGCTGAGTTACAGTGCCTATGTGGGAGCTTGGAGAAGATTGGCTCCATGACAAGGGGACACACTTGCCCAGGCCCACGAGGGCAGCCCAGTAAAGGTGGAAAGAATGTGAGATTGATGGCAAGTGTGGCTGAGTGTGGGAGGAGTCAGGAATGGGCTTGCAGAGGAAGGTTGGCTTGGGGATTTAAAACCCAGATACGGCAGCCATTGCTGCAGAGAACCACATGGTTTTGGCTGAGTGGGGACTCCCGTGGCCCTGGAAGAGGGGACCATGTTTCTGGGGCAGTGGAGTGAACCTCATGCCTTTGCCAGAGTGGGGATCCCTGCAGCATTAGTAGGGGGAACCACCACCTGGCTTTAGCAGAGATCCTGGCAACACAGCTGAGGGTGCAGAGAACCAAGGGAGGTCTCCCAGCCAAGACAAACTACTGGGATGAACCAGGGGCTGCCTGAAGAATTCTATTTCTTTTCCTGAGATATGGTACCCCAGAATGGGCAAAGGGGGAAGGAAGGACTGTGCGTGTTTGTGGGTGTTTTAAGGGACTTTGGGATTTTGATGAAGACATTAGGTCACTACTTTAAGTTTGTATAGCATTAAATAAACATTTCCTTTCCTTTTCATGAATCTCTGGCATTGAGAGACATCTTTCCTATAGATGGTGGACATAATGAATCTGCGGGATTTTTTCAGGTAATAGTATATTACCCTTGGCCCCCCTTCTTGTTCTGTATCATCAGCACCATTTTTTGAAGAGACTGTTTTTCCTCCATTGACTATTCTTGACTCCATCATCAAATATTAGTCAACCACATATGCATGGGCGCTCTAATCTCTGCCATTGACCTATGTGTCCATTTCTGTGCCAGGAACATACTGTTTTGATCACTATAGCATTGTAGTGTAGTTTGAAATAAAAAAGGGTGATGCCTCCAGCATTGTTATTTTTTATATTGCTTTGCTGTTGTGGGACATTTACATTCCTTGTACATTTCAGAAATGTTTTTTCTATTTCTATAAAAACTATCATTGGGATGTTGATGGGAATAGCATCAAATCTGCAGATCACTATGAGTTGCATGGATACTTTAACAATATTAGCTCTTCCAATCCATGAGCATTGGGTATATTTCCATTTACTTACATCTTCTTTGATTTCTTTCTCAATGTCTTACAGTTTTCAGTATACAAGTCCTTCACGTCTTTGCTAAATTTATTCCTGAGCATTTAATTGTTTTTGATGCTATTGCAAATGGGATTACTTTTAACTTTACTTGCCAGATATAGTTTTGTTTATGCAAAGATACAACTTTGACAAAAAAAAGGGACAGATTACACTAAAACCACAGAAATAAGTATCTCTTTTGTGCAAGCATATGAGTGACCAGAAATTTTTCTCCTTAAAGAGGTCAGAATGAAGCAGCATCCAGAAGCCCAAGAGAAAATGCTAATGGGCTGAGTTGAAGATGGTACACTGTGGTGGCTATGGGGATGGACACTCAAGCCAGATACTATGAATCAGAATGCTCAATAAATAAATCACCTCTGAAACACCTATGTTCTTGCTTAGAGAGTGAAAATACTTTTCCCCAATTTTTCATTTCACCATTAGTTCTATAATTTGCTGGGACCTTCAACTCATAAATATTAAATGAATCTGAAATAATAATATATTCAAAAAGAGTAACAACTCTAATGGATTATGACTCAGAGATTAAAAAAGTTGTGAATTCATAATAATATATGAGGTCTGTCAAGAAGGTATCCAACCAGGTAATATGAAAAATAAAGACATTTATTGAAGAACATAGAAGACATGAGAAATATTGTACATAGGACAAGAATTCCTTAGTCCCCTTCAAAGTAGGCACCTTGGAGCCTCACACAGTTCTCCTAATCACTATCTGCTGCCCTGTCATATTTTCCTGAATCTTATCAAAGGTCTGAAAGCTCTTCTCTTTCCAAGATGATTTCAGTTTTAGGAAAATCTAGAAGTCACAGGGCACCAAAACTGGGCTGTAGGAGGGCTGAGTCACCTGGTTGATTTGGTGTTTCGCCAAAAAACTCTCCATGAGACATGATATATGAGTGGCTCTGTTGTCCTGATGAAGGTGCCAGTCACCAGCTGCCCATAGCTGTGGCCTTCTGAATCATCCAAATAGTTTCTGTGGAGAATGTTCAAGCTTAATGCAAAATGTGATGCAGATTCATTGCTCTACTTGCTCAGTCATTTTGAAGGTGAAAGCCACACAATATACATGCTCATTCAACAGTGTGTACTGTTCCCACTGACTAGTACAATGAAGTCATCATTGTTCACGCACGTGCATTGTAGTCCACTCACCTAGGCTGCCAGTTACATCGATGTCACACTAACTGTTCTCATTATATTAACAATGTTTGGGTTTCTTTCCGGAAGACCTCGTATTATCTATAGCATAGATAATGTATGCTATGTATGTCTGCTAATGTATGCGAGATACTCACCACTGCCCCAGGTCCACTCTCCAGCTTCTCCCACCCTGTTTTGTCTCCGGAGTCAGACCTTTATGGGCTGCATCAAGTGGGCTCCCTGTCCCAAAGGGACAGGCCAATGGAAAACACAATCAAAAGATCAAAGGCAGAAGGAGAAAGGTTGGGGCATTTAGTCTGTTGTTCTCCCTGCTGGACCATGGGGTGACTGTGGCCATCCATAGTTCTTGTTTAGGGGTCCTCTCTTAAACCTACATGTCTCACCAGGTTCTGATGACCACCCCCTCCCCTTACACCTGTTCCCCACTGTTGCTAGCCCTCACCACACCATAACAGTTCCCCTCAAACTGACCAACACCTTTCTAAACAAGCCACTATTACAATCTCTTTTTAAAAATCCTTTGTCCCAGCTGGATCCATGTCCAAGAAGAAAGGCATCACTGGCATCAGGGACACTGTTCCCTGGAACTTCAGTCCCCTCTGGTCCTGGACACACAGCTCCCCTAAGGGCAGTCAGAAGTGGGCCAATTAGCCTGTGGTGGCTCCTCCCTGACCCAGAAGCTTGGGGACTTTGTTTCAGTCCTCATATCAGTAATTAAAATGTTACCTTTTTGCTCATGGCTCTGGAGTTGGTTAAGCAACATAAACACCTGCAGAAGCACTGAGGCCACAGAGATTTCTTCTATTTGTCTGAGTCTCCAAAAGAGAAGCTGAGGAGTCAGGCCACAGTCCGGAGCAAAAGGGTGTGAGATCACCAAGGATGAGCTCAAGTCAGAGGAGCTGTAAATGTGCACTTGACTATGGATCTGCCTGTGGATAGGTGGGCTTCTGTGTGATACTCTCTGTTTCTGTGTATCATATATGCATCCTTCTGTACATGTCATTTGGTAGTTTCATGTGTGTGCTTGTGCTGTGTATCTGACTCACAGCCTGACTCTTTTCCTAAGTGAGACCTAACCTGGGCTGCTTCAGTGTATATACCAGGGGTGTTCACCTGTGGCCTATGGGCCACAGGCAGGTCAGGATGGCTATGATGTGGCACAACACAAAATCATAAATTTACTTAAGACATTATGAGATTTCTTTTTGTGATTATGTGTTACAATGTATTTAATGTGTGGCCCAAAACAACTCTTCTTCTTCCACTGTGGCCCAGAGATACCAAAAGGTTGGATACCCCTGTATCAGCCTCCTGGTATGTGACTAGGGACTCCTGATTCATGCCTGTGATCGTAAGTACTTCCATCACAGCTGAGCATCAGAGATGACATTGTTGGCTCTGGTGCTGGACAAGAAGCAACTGACCTCACTGGAGCCAAGGTCAGGTCAGAGAGGGTTCACACTCTGCTCAGCAGCATGTGCTGGTGTACATGTGAGCTGTGTCTGTGGGTGACACACTGGTGTGTGAGAGCAGGAAGGTGTATTGCTTGGTTTTCTCTCTGTGTTACCATGCTGTGTGTCCATGTGCATGGGATGTTGGAGGTGGTTTAATCAGTGTGCCTGTGACTGAATAGGCTTAACTGCCCCATGCTCGTAGCCTTCCCCAATTAATGGGATGGGTCAGAAAGGGCAGAAGCATGCCCTCATTATTAATAGGAGGGTGTATGCTGCTTGTTGTAGAGTGTGTGTGGCTGGGTGTGCAATAAATATGTATTTCTGAATCAATGATAATGAATGTAATGGTCTTTTCTCAATTGGAAAGCAGATCAATATAAATGATGGGAACTATGTAGGTAGGGGTCTAAGAAACTACTGAACTGCTTGCAGCCCTACAGTAACCCAGGGTGTTACCAAGGATGGGAGAGGTGTCCATGGGTGGTAGTTAAGACCACAGGCTCTGATCATACAGATGGAGTAGACTGACCTGCATATTTGATAATTTGTCCCTTTAAGCTTATTCTAATTATAGTTGACATATAATATTAGTTTCAGGTGTGCACAACATGGTGATTCAACATTTAAATAACTACTTGTCACCATAAGAAGTTATTCTATTATTGGCTATTAAAAAGTATTTGATATTTTTTAACCTGTAGAAAATGGTAATACATACTATTTACATAAGCACATAAGATTTATATGATTTTTATGTTTCTATTTCCTTGCAGCTAATATAAGAAAGAAAGGATAGTCATGCTTACTGTAGTTGTGAAGATTGTTTAGTCTGGGAATGTAAGGCTGATGTTGGATTATAAAAGGTAGACAAAGCCCCTGACTTAAATATACAGCTCAGTGTTTATGGCCCCAGGATGGCCAGCATTACTATGGAAGAGTTTGTGGACTGTTCTGGTTTCAGAGCTATTCTGGCATCAAAGGGCTTTAAACAGTCACCCATTTCTGGAGTGGGCCTGAGTTTATAGCTGTAGGTCAACGGCACCTGGCAGGTGAAGTGATTAGCCAAAGAATATACATGCATGAGCCATTCTGTGGTGATGGCTTAAGGGAGTGGGGGAGTGTGGATTAGGTGCATTCAGGAAAGGGAAGAAAATTTCATGATTTTCCCATTAAATTACAGTATGAAAGGTAATGGTCCTGCTTGTCTTTCTAGGATACTGAGATTCCGAAACCTCCTTTGTCCCCAGCAGACAGAAGAGCAGCATGAGGCCTGAGAACCAGAGCAGCGTGTCTGAGTTCCTCCTCCTGGGGCTGCCCATCGTGCCAGAGCACCAGGGCGTGTTCTTTGCCCTGTTCCTGGGCATGTACCTGACCACAGTGCTGGGCAACCTGCTCATCATCCTGCTCATCAGGCTGGACCCCCGCCTGCACATGCCCATGTACTTCTTCCTCAGCCACCTGGCACTCACTGATGTCTCTTTCTCATCTGTCACTGTCCCTAAGATGCTCATGAACATGCAGACTCATCACTTCTTCATTTCCTACCCAGGGTGTATTTCTCAGTTGTATTTTTATATATGTTTTGCTTGTGCTGATAATCTTCTTCTGGCAGTGATGGCATATGACAGGTATGTGGCCATCTGTCACCCTCTACACTATACCACCATCATGAGGGAAGAGTTGTGTGTGCTGCTGGTGGCTGCCTCATGGATTACTTCATGTGCCCATGCACTGTTGCACACTGTCCTCTTGGTTCGACTGTCCTTCTGTGCCAACAATGTCATCACACACTTCCTTTGTGACCTCAGTGTGCTACTGAAGCTCAGCTGCTCAGACATCTCCCTCAATGAACTGGTAATCCTCACTGAGGGAGGAATGATTTTACTTTTGCCTTTGGGTATTACTTTGGGCTCATATATCCATATAGGGACCATCATCCTGAAGGCTCCCTCGACCAGGAGACTCTTGAAAGCCTTCTCTACCTGTGGCTCCCATCTCCTTGTGGTGTCTTTATTCTACGGGACAATTGTAGGTGTTTACTTTTTGTCCTCATCATGGGATTCCAAAAACATAATTGCTTCAGTCATGTATACGGTAGTTACCCCCATGCTGAACCCCTTCATCTACAGCCTGAGGAACAGAGATATAAAGCAGGCCTTAGAATGTTTAACAGGGTTGAAGAAGTTCATATGTCTATGAGGTCACATTTCCTACTTGGATTGTTTATAATTCCTTATTCCTAAACAATATTTTTCACTTATTCATCATCTCTTATAAGGTATGCGCAAAATCTTTTGCAAAACCTATTGCACAATTTTAACTATGAATTTGTTTTTTTTCTCCACTGAGATATGTCAGTTCTTCCTTATGTATTTTTATTATGTATTATGAGGACACCTGATTTAGTGTTATGATCTACTACTAGTGAACTCTCCTTTCTTTTGAACTGATTTTGTTAGGCTGGCTTTTGTCAGCTTCAGGTTCATTATGTACACATCTTCCGAACTCACATTCAATGATGTCATGCTGGCTGACTGCAGTCAGCCATGATCAGAATAATTATACTATCAAAATGCACATGTGCTACAAAGCAAAATTCTCAACCAAAGAGAGACATGCTTTTTAAAAATGCATTTAAAGCACACTACTTTGTTTAAAATGAGATATTTCTAACATCGTGTCCTGCATTAATACTTCATCTACTTCTCATATTAACATTGATATTTTATACCTATACACATAGATACACATACAGATAGACATAGATTGACAGATAGATAGGAAGACAGATAGATACAGATTTGGATACAGATATTTCTAGAAATGGGGCCTAAAATAATAGTCATCTACTTCTCATATTAATATTGATACTTTATATCTACATAGATGCATATATAGATATAGATATGGGTATTACTATAGTATATCTAGTAAGGATATACTCAGCTTTTCTCATGTTAGGTTTTACATGGCATTTTTTCCTCATCACTTTGGACTGTACTGTGTCCAATTTGTCAGTAAGGTGTCCTTTTGTCAGTGGTGTAAATAAAGTTGGATTTTGTTCTTTTCATGTGCAGCAACAATTGTTATTTTTGAGCTATTTCTCTATTGACATCTAAAGTAATCATAATGTATTTGAGTTTGTATTTTCCATATAACTACGCAATACACCTGCTTTACATTTATTCTCTCGTTTTTCTCCCTTTTGATATTCATTTATAATTTGATATTCTATTACCCCTCTACTAACTTATTAATCATACATTATTACTATTTTGTAATTCTTTTCTGTGCTTTATGCAGAGATTAATTCTTACTCTCTTTTTAATTTTTAAGTAATGTTTAATATACAAAACACCACATTGACCACTTTAGCCTTCTAAGATACACAATTCAGTGGCATTTAGGAGACTCATCATCAATATCTCAATTTAGGACCCCTACAGGAAACTCTAAAGAGCATCAATAAAATTGAGTAATTTTCAACTGTGAAAAAATAAAAGCAAACATATCTATGAATCAATATGGAGAAACATCTGTATATATTGTTAAATGGAAACAAGCAACGTGGACAAGGACACTTACAGTACTGAAGGTTTTGTAAAAATTAAGGGGAAATAAAACATGCATATGTTTGCCCACTTGAGCAAAAAGAAACACAGGAAGAATAAATCAGCAACTAATGAGGTGCTTTTCCCAGAGAAAGGGGACAGAAGAGATGGGAGGTGAGTATAATTATTAGCCTGCTTATGACCATGTTGTCTTTCGCCACTAGAAAAGAAATAGAAGAGGTGATGCATAAAGCAAAATAGAATCAAGAAGACAAATAAACCTAACTATATCTTAAATAAATGCCATACTTAGACTAAAGAGGGAAATACTGTAAGTACCCTAGTAATTCTTGAACCCAGATTTCTGTCTATATACTCTCACAAAAAAACAAAAGAAAACTGGAAACAAAGTCTTAAGCTGTAGTTAGTGTGTCATTAACAGTGGTATGAGTTCAAGATTCTGAACTACTTCCAATGTATCCAGAGATTCAGCAAACAAGTAAACACTGAGGAGAACAGAGTGACTCCTCGCTCTCCTGGGAAAGGTACTGTGCAAAGAAAAGGAGAAGCTGCAAAGGACTCTTGGGTGTTAACTAGTATTGGAGATATCAGTTCCAGTTCATGGGTTTTACAAAGAACTATGTAAATGGTTCTTTGTAGCCATTTAACTTTCCGAGTTATATGGTTTTCCATATAAAGAAATGGAAACTTATGTTTATATATATATGTATGTATATATATGTGTGTGTGTGTGTATATATATCTTTATCTTCTGATCCCTCATTCTTTCTGTCCCACTCCTGATACACACCCATGTATAAACATTCCTTTAGACTTTGGTTTCAAGGTTTTATTTCTTATATTCCTTTTATATATATTCCCTAGTTGACTTCTCTGATATTATTTAGAATCCCTGTAAACAATAAACACACCTACACATTCAAAATGAATAACAATTGTAATGGATTATAACTCAGAGAATAATAAGTAAAATTCTAAGAGTCCATAGTGATATAAACAAATAGAAAACAAATGAGTGGGGAATAAGGGTAACTTCCTTCTTATGAGAACACAATTAATAAACATAGGAAAAAACATAGTATTTGAAAAATTACCATCTGGCCATCACATTTGTGGTAATCTTGTCATATAAGAATCATCAATGAGATCAAGATGTTGGCATAAGTAAACACGGCCCTCCGCCTTGCAAAACCACATCAACTTACAATTAAACTATAGAACACCCATCACTCAGAACTGTCAGGAACAGAGGTGAGTGGAAGTCCAACAACTACAGAACTCAAGAAACCACATCCAAACACACTGATACAGGGGGAGGAGTTGTGGAACAGTTAGGTCCAATATGTGCATGTGATGGATAAAAATTTGAGAGGAGTATTTCAGCAGTGAGGAATCCCAGCCCCACAACAGCCCCCGGCCCACAGTTCCAGGGCCAGGAAGACAAGTCTTCATCCTTGTCTGCAAAAATCAATGGAGATTGAGTTGAGGGAAGAAATTTCTAAACTCCTAAGCACTTCTTAAAGAAAACACATACAGATTCAGGCTCACTCCCGCTGGGCTCCAGCACAGGACTAGCAGTTTGAGATGCACCAGTGGCACACTGGGAGAAACTGAAGTGTCTGGCATCAATGTGAGAGCTGGGGTATAGTTTTCTTCCAGGCAAAAAGGCAGGAAGAGGCCACTGTCCGGTTTCTGGATCCTCTTTCCAAAAAGCCACAGAGCTCACATGTTGGTGCCACATCTGAGACTCCATCAACCTGCCTTACACTGTTTGCC